>NC_056732.1:1543742511-1543995011 GCF_019279795.1 Protopterus annectens
TAGTATAAATCCACCCAGTAGTTACATTGGTTTATATAAGTAATGCACAAGGACAAGTAGTATAAATCCACCCTAGTAGTTACATTGGTTTATATAAGTAATGCACATGGACAAGTAGTATAAATCCACCCTAGTAGTTACATTGGTTTATATAAGTAATGCACAAGGACAAGTAGTATAAATCCACCCTAGTAGTTACATTGGTTTATATAAGTAATGCACATGGACAAGTAGTATAAATCCACCCTAGTAGTTACATTGGTTTATATAAGTAATGCACAAGGACAAGTAGTATAAATCCACCCTAGTAGTTACATTGGTTTATATAAGTAATGCACATGGACAAGTAGTATAAATCCACCCTAGTAGTTACATTGGTTTATATAAGTAATGCACAAGGACAAGTAGTATAAATCCACCCTAGTAGTTACATTGGTTTATATAAGTAATGCACATGGACAAGTAGTATAAATCCACCCTAGTAGTTACATTGGTTTATATAAGTAATGCACATGGACAAGTAGTATAAATCCACACTAGTAGTTACATTGGTTTATATAACTGAAACAGGACAAGTAGTATAAATCCACCTAGTAGTTACATTGGTTTATATAAGTAATGCACAAGGACAAGTAGTATAAATCCACCCTAGTAGTTACATTGGTTTATATAAGTAATGCACAAGGACAAGTAGTATAAATCCACCCTAGTAGTTACATTGGTTTATATAAGTAACGTACATGAACAAGTAGTATAAATCCACCCTAGGAGTTACATTGGTTTATATAAGTAACGCACAAGGACAAGTAGTATAAATCCTAGTAGTTACATTGGTTTATATAAGTAATGCACAAGGACAAGTAGTATAAATCCACCCTAGTAGTTACATTGGTTTATATAAGTAACACACATGGACAAGTAGTATAAATCCACCTAGTAGTTACATTGGTTTATATAAGTAATGCACATGGACAAGTAGTATAAATCCACCCTAGTAGTTACATTGGTTTATATAAGTAATGCACAATGGACAAGTAGTATAAATCCACCCTAGTAGTTACATTGGTTTATATAACACACATGGACAAGTAGTATAAATCCACCCTAGTAGTTACATTGGTTTATATAAGTAATGCACAAGGACAAGTAGTATAAATCCACCCTAGTAGTTACATTGGTTTATATAAGTAATGCACAAGGACAAGTAGTATAAATCCACCCTAGTAGTTACATTGGTTTATATAAGTAACGCAAATGGACAAATGGAGTAGTATAAATCCACCTAGTAGTTACATTGGTTTATATAAGTAATGCACATGGACAAGTAGTATAAATCCACCCTAGCAGTTACAGTGGTTTATATAAGTAACGCAAATGGACAAGAAGTATAAAACCACCCTAATAGTTACATTGGTTTATATAAGTAACTCACAAGGACAAGTAGTATAATCCCAGCCTACTAGTTACATTGGTTTATATAAGTAATGCAGATGGACAAGTAGTATAAATGCACCCTAGTAGTTACATTGGTTTATGTAAGTAATGCACAAGAACAAGAAGTATAAATCCACCCTAGTAGTTACATTGGTTTATATAAGTAATGCACATGGACAAGTAGTATAAATCCACCCTAGTAGTTACATTGGTTTATATAAGTAATGCACAAGGACAAGTAGTATAAATCCACCCTAGTAGTTACATTGGTTTATATAAGTAATGCACATGGACAAGTAGTATAAATCCACCCTAGTAGTTACATTGGTTTATATAAGTAATGCACATGGACAAGTAGTATAAATCCACCCTAGTAGTTACATTGGTTTATATAAGTAATGCACAAGGACAAGTAGTATAAATCCACCCTAGTAGTTACATTGGTTTATATAAGTAATGCACAAGGACAAGTAGTATAAATCCACCCTAGTAGTTACATTGGTTTATATAAGTAATGCACATGGACAAGTAGTATAAATCCACCCTAGTAGTTACATTGGTTTATATAAGTAATGCACATGGACAAGTAGTATAAATCCACCCTAGTAGTTACATTGGTTTATATAAGTAATGCACAAGGACAAGTAGTATAAATCCACCCTAGTAGTTACATTGGTTTATATAAGTAATGCACAT
The DNA here is from genome assembly GCF_019279795.1 of Protopterus annectens. Lineage (NCBI taxonomy): Eukaryota > Metazoa > Chordata > Ceratodontiformes > Protopteridae > Protopterus > Protopterus annectens. The sequence goes on from NC_056732.1 coordinate 1,543,744,642, forward strand.
GGACAAGTAGTATAAATCCACCCTAGTAGTTACATTGGTTTATATAAGTAATGCACAAGGACAAGTAGTATAAATCCACCCTAGTAGTTACATTGGTTTATATAAGTAATGCACATGGACAAGTAGTATAAATCCACCCTAGTAGTTACATTGGTTTATATAAGTAATGCACAAGGACAAGTAGTATAAATCCACCCTAGTAGTTACATTGGTTTATATAAGTAATGCACAAGGACAAGTAGTATAAATCCACCCTAGTAGTTACATTGGTTTATATAAGTAATGCACAAGGACAAGTAGTATAAATCCACCCTAGTAGTTACATTGGTTTATATAAGTAATGCACAAGGACAAGTAGTATAAATCCACCCTAGTAGTTACATTGGTTTATATAAGTAATGCACAAGGACAAGTAGTATAAATCCACCCTAGTAGTTACATTGGTTTATATAAGTAATGCACATGGACAAGTAGTATAAATCCACCCTAGTAGTTACATTGGTTTATATAAGTAATGCACAAGGACAAGTAGTATAAATCCACCCTAGTAGTTACATTGGTTTATATAAGTAATGCACATGGACAAGTAGTATAAATCCACCCTAGTAGTTACATTGGTTTATATAAGTAATGCACATGGACAAGTAGTATAAATCCACCCTAGTAGTTACATTGGTTTATATAAGTAATGCACATGGACAAGTAGTATAAATCCACCCTAGTAGTTACATTGGTTTATATAAGTAATGCACAAGGACAAGTAGTATAAATCCACCCTAGTAGTTACATTGGTTTATATAAGTAATGCACAAGGACAAGTAGTATAAATCCACCCTAGTAGTTACATTGGTTTATATAAGTAATGCACAAGGACAAGTAGTATAAATCCACCCTAGTAGTTACATTGGTTTATATAAGTAATGCACATGGACAAGTAGTATAAATCCACCCTAGTAGTTACATTGGTTTATATAAGTAATGCACATGGACAAGTAGTATAAATCCACCCTAGTAGTTACATTGGTTTATATAAGTAATGCACATGGACAAGTAGTATAAATCCACCCTAGTAGTTACATTGGTTTATATAAGTAATGCACATGGACAAGTAGTATAAATCCACCCTAGTAGTTACATTGGTTTATATAAGTAATGCACATGGACAAGTAGTATAAATCCACCCTAGTAGTTACATTGGTTTATATAAGTAATGCACAAGGACAAGTAGTATAAATCCACCCTAGTAGTTACATTGGTTTATATAAGTAATGCACATGGACAAGTAGTATAAATCCACCCTAGTAGTTACATTGGTTTATATAAGTAATGCACATGGACAAGTAGTATAAATCCACCCTAGTAGTTACATTGGTTTATATAAGTAATGCACAAGGACAAGTAGTATAAATCCACCCTAGTAGTTACATTGGTTTATATAAGTAATGCACAAGGACAAGTAGTATAAATCCACCCTAGTAGTTACATTGGTTTATATATGTAACGCACATGGACAATTATTATAAATCCACCCTAGTAGTTACATTGGTTTATATAAGTAATGCACATGGACAAGTAGTATACATCCACCCTAGGAGTTACATTGGTTTATGTAAGTACTGCACATGGACAAGTAGTATAAATCCACCCTTGGAGTTACATTGCTTTATATAGGTAATGTACATGGACAAGTAGTATAAATCCACCCTAGTAGTTACATTGGTTTATATAAGTAATGCACATGGACAAGTAGTATAAATCCACCCTAGTAGTTACATTGGTTTATATAAGTAATGCACATGGACAAGTAGTATAAATCCACCCTAGTAGTTACATTGGTTTATATAAGTAATGCACATGGACAAGTAGTATAAATCCACCCTAGTAGTTACATTGGTTTATATAAGTAATGCACAAGGACAAGTAGTATAAATCCACCCTAGTAGTTACATTGGTTTATATAAGTAACGCACATGGACAAGTAGTATAAATCCACCCTAGCAGTTACATTGGTTGATATAAGTAACGCACATGGACAAGTAGTATAAATCCACCCCAGAAGTTACTTTGGTTTATATCAGTAATGCACAAGGACAAGTAGTATAAATCCACCTAGTAGTTACATTGGTTTATATAAGTAACTCACATGGACAAGTAGTATAAATCCACCCTAGTAGTTACATTGGTTTATATAAGTAATGCACAAGGACAAGTAGTATAAATCCACCCTAGTAGTTACATTGGTTTATATAAGTAATGCACAAGGACAAGTAGTATAAATCCACCCTAGTAGTTACATTGGTTTATATAAGTAATGCACATGGACAAGTAGTATAAATCCACCCTAGTAGTTACATTGGTTTATATAAGTAATGCACAAGGACAAGTAGTATAAATCCACCCTAGTAGTTACATTGGTTTATATAAGTAATGCACATGGACAAGTAGTATAAATCCACCCTAGTAGTTACATTGGTTTATATAAGTAATGCACAAGGACAAGTAGTATAAATCCACCCTAGTAGTTACATTGGTTTATATAAGTAATGCACATGGACAAGTAGTATAAATCCACCCTAGTAGTTACATTGGTTTATATAAGTAATGCACATGGACAAGTAGTATAAATCCACCTAGTAGTTACATTGGTTTATATAAGTAATGCACATGGACAAGTAGTATAAATCCACCCTAGTAGTTACATTGGTTTATATAAGTAATGCACATGGACAAGTAGTATAAATCCACCCTAGTAGTTACATTGGTTTATATAAGTAATGCACAAGGACAAGTAGTATAAATCCACCCTAGTAGTTACATTGGTTTATATAAGTAATGCACAAGGACAAGTAGTATAAATCCACCCTAGTAGTTACATTGGTTTATATAAGTAATGCACAAGGACAAGTAGTATAAATCCACCCTAGTAGTTACATTGGTTTATATAAGTAATGCACATGGACAAGTAGTATAAATCCACCCTAGTAGTTACATTGGTTTATATAAGTAATGCACATGGACAAGTAGTATAAATCCACCCTAGTAGTTACATTGGTTTATATAAGTAATGCACATGGACAAGTAGTATAAATCCACCCTAGTAGTTACATTGGTTTATATAAGTAATGCACAAGGACAAGTAGTATAAATCCACCCTAGTAGTTACATTGGTTTATATAAGTAATGCACATGGACAAGTAGTATAAATCCACCCTAGTAGTTACATTGGTTTATATAAGTAATGCACAAGGACAAGTAGTATAAATCCACCCTAGTAGTTACATTGGTTTATATAAGTAACGCACATGGACAAGTAGTATAAATCCACCCTAGTAGTTACATTGGTTTATATAAGTAATGCACAAGGACAAGTAGTATAAATCCACCCTAGTAGTTACATTGGTTTATATAAGTAATGCACAAGGACAAGTAGTATAAATCCACCCTAGTAGTTACATTGGTTTATATAAGTAATGCACAAGGACAAGTAGTATAAATCCACCCTAGTAGTTACATTGGTTTATATAAGTAATGCACATGGACAAGTAGTATAAATCCACCCTAGTAGTTACATTGGTTTATATAAGTAATGCACATGGACAAGTAGTATAAATCCACCCTAGTAGTTACATTGGTTTATATAAGTAATGCACAAGGACAAGTAGTATAAATCCACCCTAGTAGTTACATTGGTTTATATAAGTAACGCACATGGACAAGTAGTATAAATCCACCCAGTAGTTACATTGGTTTATATAAATAATGCACAAGGACAAGTAGTATAAATCCACCCTAGTAGTTACATTGGTTTATATAAGTAATGCACATGGACAAGTAGTATAAATCCACCCTAGTAGTTACATTGGTTTATATAAGTAATGCACATGGACAAGTAGTATAAATCCACCCTAGTAGTTACATTGGTTTATATAAGTAATGCACATGGACAAGTAGTATAAATCCACCCTAGTAGTTACATTGGTTTATATAAGTAATGCACATGGACAAGTAGTATAAATCCACCCTAGTAGTTACATTGGTTTATATAAGTAATGCACAAGGACAAGTAGTATAAATCCACCCTAGTAGTTACATTGGTTTATATAAGTAACGCACATGGACAAGTAGTATAAATCCACCCTAGTAGTTACATTGGTTTATATAAGTAATGCACATGGACAAGTAGTATAAATCCACCCTAGTAGTTACATTGGTTTATATAAGTAACGCACATGGACAAGTAGTATAAATCCACCCTAGTAGTTACATTGGTTTATATAAGTAATGCACATGGACAAGTAGTATAAATCCACCCTAGTAGTTACATTGGTTTATATAAGTAACGCACATGGACAAGTAGTATAAATCCACCCTAGTAGTTACATTGGTTTATATAAGTAATGCACAAGGACAAGTAGTATAAATCCACCCTAGTAGTTACATTGGTTTATATAAGTAATGCACAAGGACAAGTAGTATAAATCCACCCTAGTAGTTACATTGGTTTATATAAGTAATGCACATGGACAAGTAGTATAAATCCACCCTAGTAGTTACATTGGTTTATATAAGTAACGCACATGGACAAGTAGTATAAATCCACCCTAGTAGTTACATTGGTTTATATAAGTAACGCACATGGACAAGTACTGGTTCCATTCTGCCTCACTGTTACCTGTCCATTACAAACTTAGCTGAGATTTTATAGCTATGTTGGTATCCTCTTCAAGCATTGATACTTTCCAGCCTTGTGCATTTGGTAGTCTGCTACTGGCAACTTGTGATCAGATACTGATTATGAAGTACAGAAGCTTTATTCAGCAGCTGAGACCTTTTGTACACAAGACTTTGTTCAGTGTTATGGCCTAGTTCTCTACAATCCGAGCTCTCAGATTAATCTGTTTTTCAGTTTCATCCCTTTACAATCTAAGAAGCTAGTTAAAATTTTATTTTCCTTCACAGAAAATATCAATCATCTCAAAGTTTTTCTTGATGCTTTCACCAAAACCAAGTTATATGAAAATCATTTTGTCATATCCTTTCATATTGCATTATTTCAAGTATTTCTTTACTTATCACAGTTAAATGTATAATATCCCTATATCTCAACAATCCACTCATTGATATTTATTGTGCTTACGTTTGCAGATTCAAAAGCTCTTATCTCTCTTGTTAGAATATCACTCACAGTAGAAAACATTGCTATCTGTGACCTCACTTTTCTGGGCATGCCCCTGACCTCGGAGTTAGATAAAAGTTGTAAGATGAAAAATTATGTCCTTATAATAGGGGATAAGTCTTGATCAAATGACAGTTTGCTGTTGACATATGTTCTTTATTCTTTCACTACAGGGGTATGTTGTCAATACAATTATTGCAAGTAGAGTCACGCCTCCTGAAGGATACAGTTATGCAGATCTTGGCATTTAGTTTTGATACATGGTTTTGACACTGGCTGTTCGTATAGGACAGACCCTCTTGAAGGATCATGGTGCCCTCTGTGAAGTTTATGATGGCACAAAGTTTGTATTCATCTGCAAACATGGTCAGTCACAAACATTGGCTTTGACTTCTAAGAAGTAAATACTCAAGTGGAGTAGCCCAAGGTCTGCAACCTGGGGCACACCATTAGTGAAGGGTCTTTTGGAAGAGATAAAGCCCACCCTTATTTTCTGGGTTCTATTTGTCAGTCAATCAGTTGCACAGGGATTTAGATTTAGCTCACAGATTTTTGTGGGATGGTGTTGAGTGGCTTTGCAAGGTCTAGACATGGATGGTGCTGAGGGCCTTTGGAAGGTTTAGACATGTAGTATTAACTATATTATCTATATTCAAACAGTGTAGCTGAATTATGTAAACATTCCACTACCACTGAAATCCATTCATAATGCAAACTCATTTAGAACACAACTAAATCTTCACCTAGCAAATCAATGGATTTGCTCCTGTACATCTTCAGGATAAATGTCATTGTTGTCTGCAGCTTCCCAAATCATTAAACCATTTCTGTTCATTCAGAATCCTATGCCCTACAGCCAGTCTTCACCAGTACCTGAATAGTTTTACTGGCATTTCCCAGACATATATGTGGTTTTGTGACACTGCTCACTCCCACCTCTATACTTCTAATGTAAACCTATATACACACACATATATATATATATATATATATATATATATATATATATATATATATATATATACACACACACACACACACACACACACACACACACACATATATATATATATATATATATATACATATATATATATATATATATATATATATATATATATATATATATATATATATATATATATATATATATACATATATATATACACACACACACACACACACACACACACACACACACACACACACACATATATATATATAATTGTCTCTAAACTTGCTTTATTCCAGTCTCTCAACTACAATATTAACATTTTTTGACCTACCTCAGTACTAATCACATCATCGATTATCTGTCTGGCAAACCCACTATTACACCTCTTCAAATAATGAATGTTCAACAAATACTCATGTATAAATATCTTTTATACCACAATAGTTACCTTTATTTCATATAAATGTAATGTAATTAGCAAATGCATATGTGGTTGATAATGTATATTACTTAATGTATATTTAATAATGTTTGTAATATGTTGGAGCATTTCTCCCTGGGCCTCTGCAGAAAAGGGTTTTTTGACAAATGCATTCAGTCAGACCCAATAAACAAAAGCAAAATAGAAAGCAGAAAAGCAAGCACAAGAAAATATAATTACCCAAGTCCGTTGAAGCCCCATCTTTGTGCATGAGAATGACTGTTGTTGATCTCCATTCATTAGACATGAAGTCTATTTAGGGGCTGATACTGAACAGTCTCTGTAGGGTATCTGATAAAAAGAAGTTATGTCTTACCACAGCATTCCATCTGTGTTGTTGATCTTCTTTCATTCATCACTGATGGGTTTTATTCCAAGCCCTCGGAACCGAGTCGGCCTAATACCAAGCTCGTGCCAGCCAAAAACTCTCGAGCTAAGCTTCTACCCACAATGCCCTTCTCCCTGTTACCTCAGATTGAGTTTGCCCATGTTGTATACGTAAAACTAGAGGCCATTTCTGTGCAAATGCCCTAAGACACCACTTGAACCCAAAGTATCCCCCAGGAGCCTTTGGCGGGGGAAGGTGGGTGGGAAGAGATGAATGAAAGAAGATCAACAACAAAGATAGAACATTATGGTAAGACATAACATGTTTATCTGATGCTGTTAATATTCTTTCCATTCCCCACTGATGGGGCAAAATCCCTAGCTACCTTGTGATCCTTGGGTGACCCTTATGGAAGAACATTCCTGAGTACCATTGAGACGAATGCAGCTCTCTCTCTCTGGAGACCACATCCAATTTGTAATGACTGATAAAAGTGTGGGGTTTAGCCCAAGTGGCTGCTGCACAAATATCATCCACAGAAGCCCTAGAGTGGAAGGCTACAGATGTTGCCATAGATCTAGTAGAGTGGGCTTTAATATTTTGTGGCATAGGTTGTTTTGCAAATGAGTAAGTGAAATGGATGCAGTCCCTTAACCATTTTGATAAATTGACCTTGGTGACAGAATTTCTAATTCTAGGCCCAGAAAAGAAAATGAAAAGTCAGTCAGTCTTACGTATTGCTTTGGTCCTGTCTAAATAAAATCTCAATTGCCTGTGTACATCCAAGGAATGTAGGCAGTATTCTCCTTTATTAGAAAAATTTGGGAAAAATACTGGTAGGTCAATAGACTGATGGAAAAATCAGAAACAACTTTGGGGAGAAAAGATGGATTTGTCCGGAGTGATACTCTGTCCTTGTGAAAGATTAGATAGGGTCTTTTGGTGCACAATGCCTGCAACTCTGAAATTCATCTGACTGATATGATGGCTACCAAGAGGAGAGATTTCCATGACAAGAATTTGAGGTCACATTTCGCTGCGGGTTCAAAGGGAGGTTGAGTCAAAGATTGGAGAACTAACATGAGATTCCACAGCTCTATAGGCTGTCTGATTGGAGGTCTAGTGTGAAAAACTCCTTTAAGAAAAGTTTTACATAAATCCAGTGATATGAGAGGAGTACCATCCAGCCCATTATGATAATTTGAAATCACCACCAGATGTACTCGTATGGTAGAGGCTAAGGCTCCATCTTCGAAAAACTTAGATATTGTAAAACCACTGTGACTGGAGCCGAATACAGATCTAGCATCTTTTCCTTTGACCAGATAGAGAACCTTTTCCATTTGTCCTGATGCAGTCTTCTGGTGGATGGTTTATGAGAGGCCAGAATAATGTCACAAACAGGTGAGGTGAGATCATCTTGCCTGGCAACTAACAGAAGTGGAGAAACCAAGCTGTCAGCTTGAGACTTGACAGATTGGGGAGACTCAACCCTTGGGGGTTAGAAATCAGGTCTGGAAGAGGGTCCAGAATCCACAGTCAACATAACAGATGAGGCCGAAGGAAGGGGAACCAAACTTGTCGAGGCCCAAAGGGGGCTATGAGGATCACTTTGCATTTCAACCGAATAGCTTTCTTCATGAATTGTGGAGTCAGAGGAATAGGGGTATAGGCATAAAGCAGTCCCGTGGGCCAATTGTGAATCAGAGCATCCCTTGGGGACTTCCCTTTTGGAGGGAATAGGGCAAAATAGCTGCTGCATTTGTTGTTTAATGGGGAGGCGAAGAGGTCTCAGCAAGGCTGGCCCCAATGGCTGAAAATTTCTGCCGCTACTTTGGGATTGAGAGACCACTCAAGGGGCAAGAGAATACATCTGCTCAACATGTCTGCAATCACACTGAGGCTCCCTGGGATATGCATTGTTAACAGAAAGCATTTGGAAGCTATCACCCACTGCCATATTATCATGGCCTGTTAACACAGAGGGTAGGACTTGGTTCCTTCTTGCTTTTTGATATACCAGACTACTGACATATTGTCTGACTGAATTGCAATAGTTCCAGAAGGAAGAACTGTCTGGAATGCTTGCAGTGTTAACAGCACTGTTCTCAGTTCTAATACATTGATATGCAGGATGGCCTCCAACATGGACCATGTGCCTTGAACTGTCTTTTCCTGAAAATGGGCCCCCACCCTATCAGGGGAGCATCCGTGGTCACAATGGCCTTGGGTTGAGGGGACTGGAATGGGCGGCTCCAAAGTTCTATGTCTGGCCTCATCCACCAAAGAAGATCCTGCTTGCAAGAATTGGTTATCTGAATCTGAAAACATAGAGGGTGATGGTTCAGGAACCTCTGAGAGAGAAGAAGCCACTGAAGAATTCACATGTGCAGTTTCACAAGAACCACTATTGGTATGGAAACTGCCAAGTATCCTAGGACTTGAAGAACTTCTCTCACTGAGACTTTGTTTTTACAAAGTATCACCTGGAACTGAAGCCTTAATCTCTGGACTCTGTGAGCTGGGAGCAACACCAGACAGGATCAGGTGTCGAAAACTGCTCTGATGAATTCTATCTGCTGGACAAGAATAAGATTGGATTTCTCCCAGTTCACAATTATCCCCAAGATTTCTGCCAGAGAAAGGGTGTATTGCAGGACTGTTACCAGAAGATGCTTGGTGGGGGTGGTAAGGAGTCAATCGTCCAAATATGGAAACACCCAGAATCCTTGCCGCCTCAAGTGAGCTGTAACCACTGCCATGCACTTTGTAAGCACTCTGGGGGCTGTAGAGAGACCAAACAACAGGGCAAGAAACTGGTAATGATTGGCTCCTAGCTGGAAGCAAAGAAGACTCCTGGAGTGCTTGTCCATTTTAATGTGGTAATATGCATCCTGGAGATCTATTGAGCATATCCAATCGACCTCCCTTAGAAAATGGAGAATGGACTGAACCATGACCATACGGAATTTGGTTTGGGCAACAGACTTGTTCAAACTGCTGAGATCCAGAATGGGTCTCCAGTCCCCTGTCTTTTTTGGCACCAGAAAGTACCCTGAGTAAAATCCGGACCCACATTGGTCTGGTGGGACTAATTGGATGACTCTTTTTTGATAGTTTTTTTATTTCTGAAGTTGCTTCTTCCCTTTGACTGGGTGGAACGTCGGGATGTTTAATTGGAAGTTTTGGATAAGTGATGAGGGGAATGGTGTAACCTCTGGTTATGATATTCTGCACCCAAAGATGGGTGTTAATAGAGTGCCAGGCAGCTTGGTGCAGAGAGACCCCCCCCCTAACTGCTTCCAGAGGAAAGCAATCGGGCTGTTGTTCAGGAGCGCTGGTAAACCTGCCCAGAGAAGGAGTCCCTGGGGTCTTGGTTATGTGGATCCCCTCTGCCTTGATAGGGGCATCTTCCAGAATTGTTGCCCCCTCTGCACTGGGGGTATCATCACCACGCATGGTACGGAAAGGACCCTGAGATTTTTTGTACCACATCTTCCCACTCCTCTGGTTCTTGGAAAAGGAATGTTGAGGAATGGAAAAATGTAGACCTATGGCAGGCTGGGTCTTACCATCCTGCTCACACCTGGCCAGAGTGTCCTTTACCTTAGAGCCAAAAAGGGAAGATGCTTCGATGGGAGCATTCAGAAAGTAAGACTTGAAGGGATCCGTGAGGTCAGAAATGCGCATCCAGGCATGACGTCTCATAACTATGCCTGAACCCGCAGCTCTAGCTGCCCCTTTGGTTGCGTGTGACAGGAAGCTCATGGGCGAGTTGGAGATCGATTCCAGGGTTGCGACCTGTGAGGCAATTTTATTGCTTACCTCATCAGACACCTGTCCTGCAAGTGTTCTAGAGAGTTCGGAGATCAAGTTTCTTTGGAGCCTCTTGAAATGTGCCAAGTAGTTCAGGAGCCATTTAGCAAAGGTCGCTGAAGCAAAGCCTCACTTTCCCAATCTTTTCACGGCCCAGGACTCTCTGTTGGGTGGGTGGACATTAGGACTCTCTTCAGCTATGTTCTTTTTTGTGGCTGCGGCCACCACCATAGCATCGACTGGTAAACCTCTGAACCAATGTGGGTTTTCCTCAAGTGGAGAAAGTATCTTGTCAGGTCTCCAAGGAATCACCTCAACAGAATCAGGGTTCTTCCAGGCACGCTGCACCATGAGCTGAACTAGCTTATCTGCAGGTGGGGTGACCCAAGAGGTAGATGACTGGGCACAGAAAGCCTGCAGAAACACAGATTCCTCAGAAGAAGGGTTAGTGGGTTTCCAGTCACCCCTCTGTTTCAGCATTTCAAGGATGTCTCTGAAAGAGACATCATCAGGAGGTGACCGTGGGGACCCTTCACTGTCATTGAAATCCATGTCCTTTGCTAGAGACTCCTCAGGCGAGTCTACATGCTTCCTCTTGTATGATCTCTTCTGTGGGGGCTACACAGTGTGGGCATCTAAGGAGGACTCAGAAGAGTGGGTACTCTGTAATAGGGGTTCCTGTGGCTTTCCTGCCCAGTGTCCTGGGGAAGTGGCCTGTGGCAGCTGTAGCTCAGGGGGAGAAATCTGGGGATCCAACATTGATGGAATGCTTCCAGAAGCAAGTGCCCTCTCCATAGCATGGAAAGCAGGTCTGCCCAAAGAGGGATGGGAGCTCGGAACTGAGAAAAACAACCTCGGAATCGGGGTCACACCCTGCTCCATTGAATCCACTCCCAAGTATGGAGCCTCAAACGGGATCAGTGCAGACAAAGCTCTCGGCATTGAGGACGAAACCAAAGAAACACTCAGAACCATGCCATGAACCAAACAGCCTGCCGCCCATTCATGGGGTTGAGGAAGGACTGGTTCAGCTGGAACTGAGGACCAAAGGGACAGTCCCAGAGCCCCAGTGAGGTCCAATACAGGTGCTGAGATGGGGGGTTCCAAAGGGATGTCAGACCAGAAGGCTTTGGAACCAGAATGGTCAAAGGAGGAGAATAGGATGGAGTCTATGGAGAAGACAACCCAAGTCCTGCAGGAGGATGGGTCCTGGAAGGAGTGGGCATCCCCCTGGCTGCCAACAGCTGATCCACAAGACACACCACATCAAGTCCTGAAAGGCTCCTAGTAGATCTAGTGGATATTCCTAACAGGGAGTCATGTCAAACTAGGAACAGGCTATACACTTGGCCTAGAAACGGGGTCTATGGATGGAGAGTATCGGGTCCATGGTGCAGATTCTACTGGTACTGATGGCTCAAGTTTGAAGACAGGAAGCAGTGGGGTCAAATCTGTTCTTGTCGGGGCCATAAAAGAGCTTGGTGCCAAAGGGGGCACTCGGAGCCAATACGGAAGGTTCAATCACCATTGCAGAGATAGACATTGAAGGTGTGCACTGTGTCAAAGTGGCATTTAGTGCCAAAGTCGTAGTAGGCGAGGTCGATGGTCAGTGCCAGAGAGAGTAACAGAGCCAAAGCTGGTGCCAAAATAATAACAGTCATAGTAACTGGAGCAGACAAGGTCAGTACCGACAAGGTAAACTTATGCTCTGAAGATAGTTTTGGCACTTTAGATTTCACAGACTTACCCTGGTCACCAGAAGGTGAAGAAGGAACTGAATGGGGTCTTTTCTTATCCTTAAAAGGGGTTGACACCTCCATTGCAGAAAGGGCCTCTGAAAAGGGCGACTTAAGTAAGCCCTTCAGTATTAACTTATTCTTCCACTCGTTCAGAGTGTGCTGACTGAAACTTTGACATATCACACAGGGAGGTTGCACCAAAAGATGGGGCACCCCCAAGCAATAAACACAATCATCGTGAGAGTCACTTTTCGGAAGTTTACCGTTACACGGAGTACAATGTTTGAAACCCACTATACCCTTATTATCAGACATCATGAAAATCTAAACACAACAAAAAGAAGTTATGTACTCACCATAACATTCCATGTGAGTTGTTCAGCTCACCTTCATTCTTACAGATGGGTTCAGAACTGATCCTCGGCTCTGAGTTGGCCAACTACAAAGCTCGAGGTCTTCAGACAGCTCGAGGCCAAGTCCCTATCCCATGATGCTCCTTGAATTACCTCAGATCTTGTTTATAGGTTCATAGGTTCATAGGTTGGTACTAGGCTATCGGTCCTAGGACCTATACAAGCCTAGCCACAACAATTCCCTGGCTCTTTCTTCTCACACTATTTACTTCTCTGGACCCCTGTCTAGTAGGGTGACTGATGTGATCCCCAGGATGAATTTCCTTTCTCCAATCCAATCATCAAGGTTCCTTTTGAAGAGGGCCAAAGAGGCGCTCTGCTTGACATGTATGGGCAAGTCTATTCCAGAGGCTGGGGAGTCTCTGGTTCCGGAACCTATCCCTCCAGCATGTTTTGTTTATTGTGATGACAAGGTTTAGATCCCTGGAGTGTGTGGCTCTGAGGGATTGGGATTTCTTCAAGTGTAGCATGTCCAACAGCTCTGGGTTTGACATGGACTTGTATGTTAAGCAGAGATCATCTCTGAGTAGACAATATGCAACAGAGTATAGCTGGAGTTTTTTAAGGCGGTTAATGTAGGGCATCTGCTTTAGGCCTGTGATTCTTTTAGTGAGGTATTTCTGCGGCCTTTCCAGTTGTTGCAGATGTCTTGAGAGGTACATACCAAATGGGGCATTGTATTCTATAATGGGTCTAATGAGGGATGAGTACAGTGGGACAATGACCTCCTTTTTTCTGGGTGAAAAGCCCATCATGATGAGATGCACCACTAAGGATTCCCTAACTGTTGTGGCGATTTGGTTATCGAAGGTGAGACACCACTGTCCACCTGTGTCCCTAAGTCTCTTAACACTTCCTTTGTTAGTGTACTGCCACCTAGGTGGTAATTCATGGGTACATGTTTTTTCCCAAAGGGGATAACTATACATTTCTTGGCACTGAGCTTGAGCCCATGGCTCTGGCACCAAGCACCTGTTTCTGTAAAACCCTTTTGTAGAGTATCCACATCATTTGGGGATTCAATAATGGCTCCCAGTTTGCAGTCATCTGTGAACTGTACTGGCCTGTACTTCAGAGAAGTAGATGCCAAACAAGAGCGGTCCCAGGACTGAATCCTGAGGTACTCCACTTGTCTGGAGCTGGACTTGGAGTCGGCTACTTATACAGTGTGGGTTCTGTCAGTAAGCCAGTTGGCAACCTGAGTGATGTAGGGATTAATGCCCAGCTTATTAAGTCTTATCTATGATTTCAGAGTGGGGGATGGTGTCAAAGGCCTTGGTGATGTCCAGATAGTCTGTGTGGACCGCCTTACCCTCGTCCACGGCTCTGGAGACTGATTCAAAGAAGTCAATCAGGTTCAGGAGACAAGATCGGCCCTTCATGAACTCAAACTGGGTGGAGTCTAGCGTTTGATGGTTGCCAATGTCTTTGTTTACAAGTTCCATGACAATACGTTCCATTGCCTTGCAGATCAGGCTCATCAGACTGATGGGGCGGTAGTTCCCAGGATCCAAGATGGATCCCCCCTTGTGGAGTGGGATAACTGTAGCTGTGCGCCACTTGGTGGGTACGAAGCCCGAGGTGAGGCTATTATTAAACATGGCACTTAGGTGAGGTGCCAGTTCATTTTGCAGTTCATGTAGTACACAGCCCGGGATGTCATCTGGTCCCATGATGCTGTATTCCTAGTTTTGGAGAGTGCGTTTTTTTACCTGTGTTGCCATTATTACCAGAATTTGGCAATCTTCTGGTATTGAGATAGGCTGTTTAGGGGCTAAGAGGGGGGTGAAGTTGGTACTGAATTGATCTGCCAGGATATTGGCAATATCCTTGGGATCAGAATATTTAATGCCATTCTGCTGTAGCTCAGAGCAGATCTGAGCATTGCCATTTAGATTCTTGACATAGTTATAGAATGCCTTGTGGTTGTCTTTGGAATCATTGGCAATTTTATTTTCATAACTAGCTTTGGAGGATTTTATGAGGGATCTCAGCTTCTTACTGAGCTGGTAAGGGAGTTTTTTGCATCCTGGGATTTTCCTCTTTTCTGCAACAGTTTCTTCCTTTTGTTGTAAAGTTTGTTTATGGCAGGTGACCACCAGATTGGCTTCCTTTTTTTGGAGGAGAGCATCTTGGTTCTATTTGGAATGTTACGATTCACGCATGAGTGGATGTGCTCATACAGTGCCTTAGTGTAGGATTCAGCAGTCGAACTTTCAGTTCCCATCTGCATGGGTGTCATGAAGTTTATCACTTCTGACTTGAGTAGCATGAAGTTGGCTTTGGAGAATTCTTTTTTATGGAGGTTTCCTTACTGGGGGGTGGGGTGGGATGTGGATCTTAAGGGTGATTAGCTTATGGTCAGACATGATCAAAGAGGGGGTGGCCATAGGTGTCGAGCATGGATTTCCCATGTTGGTAATGACCAGGTCTAGGATACTGGAGCCCCTGGTGGTACTATTGATTAGTTGATCCAGGGCATTGGAATTTATGAATTCCAAGAAACGTTGGGCAAAGTTGTTGGTACACTAGTAGTTTTCCCAGTTAATGGCAGGGTAGTTGAAATCACCCAGTATTAGGGTGTTTGGCTGTATCTTAATATTTTCCAGTATGTTCAGAAAGGCATAGTGAGAATCTTGGGGCATGGATGGGGATCTGTAGCAAGCTATAATTTGGATTGCAGTCTTACCCAGTGTTAGTTGCACCTGGAGAATTTCAGATGCATTGTGTTGGGCAACTAGCCTCTAATAATACCATATGCCATTCTGTCACTTTTTAAGGTAAAAAAAACATAGGAAGACAAAGCAACCATGACAAAACAAGAATCCCGGTCCTCGAAAAAACCTGGAGGGGGTAGCAGGGTGGGAAGTAAGAATGAAGGTGAGAAGAACAACTCATGTGGAACGTTATGGTGAGTACATAACTTCTTTATGTGAAGTTGTTCTATCTCGCCATTCATTCTTACAGACGGGTAGCATCCCAAGCACCATCTTTCTCGGGTGGCTCACAAGAACATGTTTCTCAGGACAGTAGACCCAAAGGAGGCCCTGTCCCTGGAGACCCTATCGACTTTGTAATGAGGGATGAAGGTATGAGGCTTTGAACAAGTGGCTGCACAAATATTGTCTACTGGTAGCCTAGCTGAAAATGCAGAAGATGTGGACACAGCTCTGGTTGAATGAGCCTTAACTTTGTGTTGTAGAGGAAAATTGGCAGCTGAGTAAGTGAAAGTGATGCAATCAGATAACCATTTGGATAGAGATCTAAAGCAATAAGAGTAAAAAAAAACAGCTACCACCAAAAGCAGGTTTCCAGGTCCAAAAACACAAAAGAGCCCAGAAGCATGCAAACCAAAGAAGGACCAGGAGTAAGCTGTAGATTCCAGTATAAAGAATATTTATTGTAGAACAGACCACAGAATAAAAAACATAAGCATTTTCGTAGGTGTGTGCCCCACTTAGTAGGCTGTAGATTCCAGTATAAAGATTATTTATTGTAGAACAGACCACAAAATAAATAACATAAGTGCTTTCGTAGGTGTGTACCCCACTTCATCAGATGTAGTGGGGTACACACCTATGAAAGTGCTTATGTTTTTTATTCTGTGGTCTGTTCAACAATAAATAATCTTTATACTGGAATCTACAGCCTACTCCTGGTCCATCTTTGGTTTGTATGCATTTGGATAGAGATGCTTTTTGCCACAGGCATACCTTTTCTAGAATCTGAAAAGGAAACAAAAAGTTGTTCAGATATTCTGAATTCTTTAGTTCTATCTAAGTAAAATCTGAGTTGTCTGTGAACATCAAGTTTGTGCAGCATATACTCCACATTGTTGGTGTGTTTAGGGAAAAACACTGGTAAATCT
The DNA here is from genome assembly GCF_019279795.1 of Protopterus annectens. Lineage (NCBI taxonomy): Eukaryota > Metazoa > Chordata > Ceratodontiformes > Protopteridae > Protopterus > Protopterus annectens. The sequence goes on from NC_056732.1 coordinate 1,543,761,418, forward strand.
ATAGTTTGGTTAAGGCTAGCTTCTGTACAAACTTTAGGTAAGAATGAAGGATTTGTATGCAATGAAACTCTGTCAGTATGAAAAACCAAATACGGAGGTTTTATGGACAAGGCTTGTAGTTCTGAGACTCTTCGAGCAGACATGATGGCTACTAAAAAGGTAGTCTTCCAAGATAAACATTTTGCATGAAGAAGCTGGCTCAAACAGTGGGAGAATAATGCATGAGAGTATAAAATTTGGGTTACAGCAGGTATAAGGGGATTTAGCTGTGGTCTAAGATGGAAAGTCCCTTTGAGAAAGGCTTTGGATAGCTTGTGTGACATTATGTTAAAGCCTTCAGTACCAAGATGAAAGTTAGAGATGGCAGCAAGCTGCACACAAATTGTAGCTGCCGCCGCTCCTTTGTTGAAGAACATAGCCAAACATTTTAAAATAGAGGAAATAGAGGCTTGGTAAGGATCAATGTTATTCTGAGAAGCCCATATGGAAAATCTCTTCCATTTGCTGAGGTACAACTTCCTAGTAGAGGATTTATGAGAAGATATTAAGATATGTTGCATTTCGTTTGATAGGTTATGGAACCTGGCTATGTTGGGAATTGTGGCAGCTAAGCTGTCAGTTTTAGGGACAGAAGGGAGGGATGAAGAGTCCCTGATGAGTGCATCAGAAGGTCCAAAACTGAGTCCAGAATCCAAGGCTCTTCCAACAGATGAGGTTGAAGGAAGGGGAACCAAATCTGATGAGGCCAATGAGGGGCTATTAGAATGATGGTCCTTTCCAGGGCTTTGGCTTTCTGTAATACTTTGGGTATCAGGGGAATTGGAGGGAATGCATAAAGGAGACCCGGAGGCCAATCGTGTATGAGTGCGTCCCTTGGGGAATCTCCCAGAGGGGGAATTAGGGCAAAGTAGCTTCTGCATTTTGTGTTCTTGGGGGATGCAAAGAGATTGCAGCAAGGCTGGCCCCATTTGCGGAATATTCTTTCCGCTATTTCTTTTTTGCAAGACCACTCATAAAACAACAATATTGCCCTGCTCAGCTTGTCTGCAATCATGTTAGATTTCCCTGGGAAGTGCATTGCTATCAGAAATCGCTGGGTGCATGTAGCCCACTACCATACTCTTAGGGCCTCTCGACAAAGGGGATAGGACCTGGTTCCTCCTTGTTTGTTCAAGTACCAGACTACCAACATGTTGTCCGTCTGAATTGCAATTGTCCCCAGAGGAAGAGAGTCCAGAAAGGACTGCAATGCCAAGAGAACCGCTCTCAACTCCAGAACATTGATGTGCAGATGTGTCTCTTGTTTGGTCCAAGTGCTTTGGGCTATTCTTCCCTGAAAATGCCCCCTCCACCTGATCAGGGAAGCGTCCATAGTCACTGTAGCCAATGGTGAGGGTTTAATAAAAGGACGACCTATCGTTACTTGGAGAGAGGTCAACCACCACTGAAGATCCTTTTTGCATGTGTTTGTTAGAATAATGAGATGTGACATTGGGAGCTCTTGATAAGACCATTGCATGAACAGAAGCGATTATAGAATCTGCATGTGCATACAACCCAATGAAATCGCTATTATTGCAGCTACCATCATCCCCAAAAACTTTAGCACTTCTGAGGCTAGCACCTTGTCTCTGGATATGAAATTCAGAATTTGCTGACAAAGTACTGATATCCTTTCTGATGGAAGTTTTAAAGTGGTGGTGGTGGTGTCCAATTCTGCTCCGATAAAAACAATACGTTGCGATGGCAACGAGGCAGATTTTTCTGAGTTTATGGTAATCCCCAGTTGATTGCAAAGAGTAAGTGTGGTGTCCCTGGCTTGTATCAGCTGATGCCTGGTGGTGGCAGTGAGGAGCCAATCTTCTAAGTACAGAAACACCTGGAATCCCACACACCTCAGGTGAGCTGTGACCACTGCCATTCATTTGGTGAACACTCTGAAGGTTGTAGTGAGACGAAAGGGCAGGGCTCGAAAATGGTTGTGATTGGCTCCCAGCTGGAAGCGCAGATGATCCCTGGATTGTCTGGCCATTTTTATGTGGTAGTACGCATCCTGAAGATCTACTGAGCACATCCAATTGTCTTTCCCAAAGAAGGGAAATATCGACTGTAGTGTGACCATCCAGAACTTCTCCTTCTTAACAGATCTGTTTAGTCTGCTGAGGTCCAAAATAGGTCTTCAGTCCCCTGTCTTTTTTGAAACTAAAAAGAATCTTGAGCAAGTTCCGGATCCTATCTGGTCTGCTGGGACTGGTTAGATGACTCTTTTTTTCTAGCAACGTTTGGACCTCTACTGTTAATTGTTCCCTGTAACTGGGTGGAACATCTGGGATTTTTGTTATCGGGGTGGGGGGTGGCAAAAGGAAAAAAATATCCTCTGGAAATTATGCTTTATACCCAGTTGTCATTTGTTGTTTTTAGCCAGGCATCTGGATACAAAGATAAGTGACCCCCTACTGCCTCAGGAGTAGGACAGTCAGGCCTCCTTTCAGGAGCACTGGTTGGGCTTCCCAAAGAACTGGTCTCTGTCACCCTGGTTTTGCAAACTCCCTCAGCCGCGAGGGTGGCGTCTTCCATTATTGCCCCATCCTCTGCCCCTGGAGGGGGGTTCACCACATGTCCAGAAAGGCTCCTTGGACTTTTTGAAACCACATCTTTCCTCCCTTTTGACCCTTGGGGTAGGGTCTAGTAGGGGTGGAAAATGGACTATGACAGCAGACAGAGTTTTTCCTTCCTGCTCACACGTACTCAGAGTTTCCTTAACTTTGGGCCAGAAAAGAGACAAGCCATCAAAAGGGATGTTGACAAAGGATGACTTAAAGGGCTCCGCAAAGGAACATAAGCGCATCCAGGACTGTCTCCTAAGAGCAATTCCTGTACCCGCTGCCCTACCCATTCCATCAGCTGCATATGAAATCAGACGCATAGAAGAGTTCACTATGGAATTAAGGGTAGCAAGCTGGGATGCAACATTGTCTGAAGCTCCCTCAGTGACCATACCCTGTAGACTACCTCCAAGCTCTATTAGGAGGTCTCTTTGAAGGCTTGTGAAATGTGTAAGGTAGTTCAGTGAATGCATGGCAAAAGTTGCTGAACTAAACATGCACTTCCCGTACCTATCCATGATCCTAGAGCCTCTGTTAGGAGGATGGATAGAGGAAGAAGTTTCCAACATCTCCTTTTTGGTGGCTGCCACTACCACCATGGCATCAACAGGCACTCCTTTAGTTAGAAAAGTCATGAGGGGCAGTAAATAAATTAGCTGGGTCTCCTAGTGATAGGCACCATGGTGTCTGGAGACTCCCACGCCCTTCATGAAACCAGCTCCATAAGCTCATCGAAGGGCAGAGACACCCAAGAGGTGGAGGGTTGAGACCCAAATGCTTTCAGGAGGACCAACTCATCTTCAGTAGGGTTGGTGGGCTTTCAGCCACCCCTCTGCTTAAGGATTTCCAATATATCTGCAAATGAGATATTTTCAGAGGGGGACCGTGGGGACCCTTCTGATTCATCTAAGTCAGTGTCAGGTGTTGTGAGACTCCTGCAGGGAGCCTAGATGCTTCCTCTTGCAAATTTTCTTCCTGGGAACCTCATCAGTGGGAGCTTCTGGTGAGGTCTTGGAAGAGCAGGGACCACCCAGTGGGGCTTCCTGAGGCTCAGAGTCTCTATGCTTCAAAGGGATCTGTGAGGCAGATGTAGACACAGGCACTTTGGGGAAGAGGTAGTTGGTCCTGAAGTTGTGGATGTCCAGGGGGACATTACTCTCCTCATAACCTCAAAAGCACCTCTCCTTCAGTGAGAAGGAACCGCTGGATCTGAAGAAACAGATGATTCCCTCAGTACTGAAACAGTGGGGTCCTATCCAGAGGTAGGAGCCAAACTCATCCAAGCTGAAGCCTCAAGAGGTAAAGTCGGAACTGACAGGTCGGTCTGACTATCCTCCTCGGACCCGACCGGCAAGTGTCGACTCCTAGACTCCTTGATGGGCACTGAGGAAGTCTGAGTAATTGGAACAGATGGCACTGGAGCAGGAGTTAGTTCTGAAGGCTTCACAATCATAAGGTCCAACTCCTCTGGCTCCGACGGACCAATATGACTTGGAGGAGGAAAAGAAGTAGATGGAGGAACAGTTTTCAGTTCCAAAACCACTTGGGTCAGAACCAATACAATTTTGCAAACACCGGTGCCTGTAAAAACTTCTGAACCACATGATCCACATCCAAATCGGATAGGCTTATCAAGGACAGAGATGAATGGCTAGAGGGTGGTACCGATTGTAGGATTGGTGACTTCAGTACTGCGGAGACCAGCTCCAGGACTGGGGATCAGCACCAAAAAGATAAGACGCTCGCCTCCGAAGGCTGTGGAGCCAACGTCGAAGATTTTTTTTGATTTTGTCGGATCTGATGTTGAAGACTTAGAGGACTTGGAAGATTTGGGAGATTTGCTAGTTTTATCATGGTCATCCAAATCTTCTTGAAAGGATGATTTTAATAGCCCTCTATCAATTAACTTTCTTTTCCTTTCATGAAGTACACGGCTACTAAAGTAATGGCAGATGGAGCAGCTCTCTTGCAAGTGCAAAGCACCTAAACAATAAACACAATTAATATCACCATTTGTCACAGACATTTTTTGTCCAAACTTTGGACATTTTTTAAACCCAGACTTGGATTGTTTCTCCTTATCCTGGTCAGCCATGAAAAATATTTAAATGCACACAAGAAAACCTGTATTAAAGGTATATCAATACACACACACACACACACACACACACACACACACACACACACACACACACACACACACACACACACACACATGTTCAACAAATTCAAACAACACTGTAGAATTTTAAATAGTAAGCAGCCCTTAAAAAACAAATGGGCTCTATAAAGTTAAATATGAACTAACTATTAATGTTGTAGAAACACACTCTAAAGCCTATAAATGTCTACTAAAACACAATTTTAAACTATTAAACCCTCTATGCAAAGGCACACCAAAGAAAGGGAAGGGAGATACTAAAGGCCTATATAAACGAAGGCGAAAAAGACTATAAGGAACTATCACAATTTAAGCTAACACTAGTTTAACAAGATATTAAACGTTATTAAATTGAAAAGTATTATTAAAGATAAATTCTCTCTAGAAAAATATTACACTGGCCCAAGCTGTGAGGAAACCTTTGATCTGTTGCAATGGCAAACTAGGTCTGAAGTAACTCAAGGTGCATCATGGGACAGGGGCTTAGCCTCAAGCTGTCTGAAGACCTCAACCTTTGTAGTTGGCCAACTCGGAGCCAAGGATTGGCTCTGAACCCATCTGTAAGAATGAATGGTGAGACAGAACAACTTCACATGCAAGGTTTTACAAAAAAAGTAAGTTCTTCTTTTTCTATGTCCAAACCTATTAAAAACACACAATATATATCAAAAGAGTCAAAAACACACAACTAGACAGAAAAGGGAAAGAGAGAAGAAATACCAGCGATAGTATTCAAGGAATACCACAAGGGTTAAGAGAGAAGGCTGTACCACCAATGGTAATTAAAACATTACTAACCGGGTAGAAGTAGGAGTGAAAAGTCCAAATCTAACTGTAAATATAAAGAGTTATGAATATAAATCACAATCGAGAAGAAAAATGACAAAACCTTTCACAAAATACCAAAAAAGTTTCCACTTAGCTGAGAGCTCGGCTGAAATGTGGCTTTACGGCTATGTGGTAAACAAGATCTGAGATAACAGGGAAAAGGGCATTGTGGGTAGAAGCTTAGCTCGAGGGTTTTTGGCTGGAGCGAGCTTGGTATTAGGCCGACTCAGTTCAGAGGGCTCAAACCGAATCCATCAGTGATGAATGGAAAGAAGATTAATGACATCAGATGTCATTTTTCATGTTGGCCGGTAGGCAGCCTGGTATATTATTCAGCCACATACTGGTGCTGTTCTTGGCCTTAGATAGCACCCAGAGTACTTGTTCTTGGGAAATTTGAAAGAGGGGGTGGTGGTGTAGAGGTGAGTAAGTGATTTGAAAATACTGGAAGGGACAGCAGGGTAATATTTGAGCTAAGTTCATCTGCTAATCGACTGGCAATGTCCTCTGGGTTTGAGCATGAGATATTCTTTACTATTAGTTCTGCACAGTGCTGGACATCATTTCTGAGGTTTCTAACATAGTTAAAAAAGGCTTTGTCATTATCCTTTATCTGGGTTGCTCTTTTTACATAATATCTTGCTTTGGTTGATTTGATCATGGTCCAGAGTTCCTTGTTAAATTTAGCAAGAACATTTTTGTCATTTTGAGAGTTCAATTTATTTTTGCATGCAAGTAGTTGTTTTCTTTTATTATACAGTCTGCTTACATTACGGTGAATCTTCTGTTACCACCTAAGAACAGCTAAAACTTCTGAAACTGTCCTGTGTAATAACACCCCTATGAACCTATGTGACGAGGTTGCTTAATTCATGCTACAGACCACTGACCTAACTGTCTTAATTATTTTCTTTTCCATGGTTCTTTCATTCAGTTTTACTACTGCACTGCTGATGTCTAAATCAGTACACGTGGTTTCACTTGTTTGTGCAAGATACGAAACATAAATGTGAATGTAAAATATCTACTTTGTACTCAGATTTAATGATATCATGAGGTCTTACCATGTGCCAAAATGACTTTCTTCATTGATACACCTTATTCCAAAATGCAAAACAAAGCATTGAGGGCAGTCAAGATTATAAAGGAGAAACATACGGCACTTCTTGTGAAGAGTAAAAAAGACAAGCTGTATATTGAGATCTGTTGTTCAAATGACTACACTATATGGTTTAGGAGCTTCTCTGACTTTGCTGTGTGAATTATACTTTACTTATATGTTGTAAAACTTTTATCTAGTCCCTTGGTAATGTGCTGCATGTTTCTTGCATATTATTATACAGTACTCTTAAGTAACTACAAATATTTCAGCAGAAAAGTTACTTTTTAATGTAAGCAATAAGTACCCTCAGAAGTAGTAACAGAGGGTTGGCTTAGGAGGAGGGGGAGTTTTTTGGGGAAGTGGTTTAATACAGAAGTAGGAACAATAGTTAGAGCTTTAATAGACTAAGGCAGTGAGAAAGCTGCTGCAGAGAGGAAGAGGAGGAAGCAGGGAGCGAAACATCACAGCAGTGTAGAAACAGATTTCAGTGTCAGAAAGCTCTGCATTTGAAGAATAGGATGATGGATGCCCAAGATCATGAGATTTTTCAAAATAGTGTCAGCTGCCCCTTTGCTAATGGAACGACTTCAAATTACTCCGTTGGAAAACAGGGACAGGAGAGGTAAGACTGGTGCATTAATGAAGAAAAGGAGAAATAAACTTATATTGTAAGCAAAAACTTTTTAAAATAACTGAGAAAGTGCAGTACATTGTTTGAGGCTTGTACTACCTGCTGATAAATATTTATTTCATAATGATGCTGCAAGATAAGGGCAACAAGTAAATGTTTCAACATATCTTTGTTTAGTGCACCTCTGTTTTTTTTTTTTGGGGGGGGTACACAAACTATAAGGTTAAAAACTACCATGGGAATGTAAGGATAGATTTCTTTAAGGTCCTCACAGAGCAATAGACTAGCAAGTACCTATGAACCTATAAACAATTGGTAATGAAGACTCTTTCCTCAGTAAGAAAGTACAGTCTTTGTGTCATACTACCCAGTGCCAAGGTCATTAGTTTTGCCTAAAGATATTATTTTCTTTCATTAAAAACGTAAATGCTTAAGTGCGATTAGTACATCATTTGTATTGCAAAAAATTACATAAAGCCTCATGAAATTTTAGTATGTAAACTTTCAAAGGGTTAAATGTGCCCTAAAAATACTTCATGGCTGCAAATATTCTTCTTATCTACCTAACAGGACAAAAAGATCCCTGTGTAAGAAAAGCAAATACATTTTGTCAGAGGTTCTACTCCATCTGGGCATTGTGTGTGTGTTTAGATAACAGTCTAACTTTTCAGTATTCACTTCATTACAGGAATGGAGATTCAACTGTGCAGTTTTACTGGAAGTTATTTTTTTTTGATAATCAAGCCAACCCCACATGCTTGTCTGACATGTTTGTTCCATCTGGGAGGGACCCCTATGGCCCATTTGTTCCCTGGGACAAAGGTCACACAAAGCTTGAGTGGTGCCATCATTCTGAGAATGATCAAAGTTTTTTTATTTAAGCCCTGACTCCATGCATGTTTGTTGGCATCCAAGTGGTTGGCATGCAGAAAGCCTTTACAATTCATTTTATGGTTGTACATGATCAAATCATTTGGCCCTAGTCCCCATGGACAAGCACCTCCATCATATTCATGGTCTCCTGTGAGAAGTTTACTGAGGGAAGTGTGCCCATGAGTACCTACCTCTCTCTTTCCTTTTGAGAAGAGGTGACTGATTCCTTTTCTCTCCTACACCAACTACAGTAGGCACCCATGATGCTAGGCAAGCTGAAGTCACCTTGTCTGTAACTAGGGCTTTACCTCTCAGTGTCAATGGAGCTGGATGTTGTAGGTTAAATTTTAAACAGATGCTGTAGTACTGACTTCATTTTAAAATGCTAAGCTCCGCATTACATGTCAACATATTAGTAAGCTTAAGTTTGATTCCTGATGCCTCCTTTTTGTCTTGATATATTTCTGAACTAGCTATTTATTGTTGCTGCCTAAATCATGCCTAAGAGATCACATGGGAACAAGACACGTGTGTCGTGAGCAAAAGAATAAGTAAATACTCAGATTGCACTATTATACAGTCACATTTATACATAGGCTTTTTCATTAGTGAGCATTACTGATTTCCCAAAAGTAGAAACATCACATTCTTAACCTCAAAGAGTTATTACCAGTAGCAGAAGTGTACCTCTGTCCATTCAATTCTGGTGCATTTAGAGAAGAAGTCAGTATTAATGTAATAATTAAGGGATAAGACATGAGAGGGCATGGTGCATTAAAGAATATCAGCACATACCAGGTGCACTGTGAGATACAAGGTTCATAGGTTGGTACTAAGCTATTGTTTATACAAGCCTAGCCAGAACAATTCCCTGGCTATTTCTTCCCATGCTATTTACTTCCCTGGACCCCTGTCTAGCAGGGCGACTGACGTGATCCCTGGGGTGAATTTCCTTTCTCCCATCCAATCATCAAGGTTCCTTTTGAAGAGGGCCAAAGAGGTGCTCTGCTTGACATGTATGGGCAGTCTATTCCAGAGTCTGGGGAGTCTCTGGGTTAGGAACCTATCCCTCCAGCATGTTTTGTTTATTGTAATGACAAGGTTTAGATCCCTGGAGCATGTGGCTCTGAGGGATTGGGATTTCTTTAAGTGTAGCATATCCAACAGCTCTGGGTTTGACATGGCCTTGTATGTTAAGCAGAGATCGCCTCAGAGTAGACGATATGCGACAGAGTATAGCTGGAGTTTTTTAAGGTGGTCAGCATAGGGCATCTGATTTAGGCCTGTGATTCTTTTAGTGAGGTATTTCTGCAGCCTTTCCAGTTGTTGTAGATGTCTTGAGAATTACATACCAAATGGGGCGTTGTATTCTATAATGGATCTAATGAGGGATGAGTACAGTGGGACAATGACCTCCTTTTTTCTGGATGAAAAGCACTTAGTGATGAGGTGTGCCACATAGAAGAATTACCTGACTGTTATGGCGATGTGGTTATTGAAGGTGAGACCCCTGTCCACCTGTGTTCCTAAGTCTCTTATCACACTTTTGGTGTTTAGTGTATCGCCACCTATGTGGTAATTCACGGGTACATGTTTTTTACCAAAGGGGATAACTATACATTTCTTGGCATTGAGCTTGAGCCCATAGCTCTGGCACCAAGCATCTGTTTCTGTAAGGCCCTTTTGTAGAGTATCGACATAATTTGAGGATTCAATAATGGCTGACAGTTTGCAGTCATCTGCAAACTTTGTTAGTCAGAGTCCCTTAGTGTTGACCTGTAGAAGTAGATGCCAAACAAGAGAGGTCCCAGGACTGAACCCTGAGGTACTCGACTTGTCACTTGTCTGGAGCTGGATTTGGAGTCAGCTACTTTTACAGTGTGGGTTCTGTCAGTAAGCCAGTTGGCAACTCATTGAGTGATCTAGGGAGTAATGCCCAGCTTAGTAAGTTTATCTATGATTCCAGAGTGGGGGATAGTGTCAAAGGCCTTGGCGAGGTCCAGATAGGCAGTGTGGACAGCCTTATCCTTGTCCACGGCTCTGGAGACTGATTTGAAGAAGTCAGTCAGGTTCAGGAGACAAGATCAGCCCTTCACAAACCTAAACTGGGTGGGGCCTAGTGTTTTAAGGTTGACAATGTCTTTGTTTATAAGTTCCATGATAATACGTTCCATGGCCTTGCAGATCAGGCTCATCAGACTGATGGGGCAGTAGTTCCCGGGATCCAAGGTGGATCCCACCTTGTGGAGTGGGATAACTGTAGCTGTGCACCACTCAGTGGGCATGAAGCCTGAGGTGAGGGTATGATTAAACATGACACTTAGGTGAGGTGCCAATTCATTTTGTAATTCATGTAGTACACAGCCCGGGATTTCATCTGATCCCATGGATGCTGTATTCTTAGCTTTGGCTTTTTACCTGTGTGGCTGTTATTACTGGAATTTGGCAATCTTCCACTATTGAGATGGGCGATTTAGGGGGTGAGAGGGGGTTGAAGTTGGCACTGAATTAATCTGCCAGGATATTGGCAATATCCTTGGGATCAGTATATTTAATGCCATTCTGTTGTAGCTCAGAGAAGATCTGAGCATTGCCATTTAGATTCTTGACATAGTTATAGAATGCCTTGCGGCTGTCTTTGGAATCTTTGGCAATTTTATATTCGTAAGTAGCTTTGGAGGATTTTATGAGGGATCTCAGCTTCTTACTGAGGCTGGTAAGGAAGTTTTTTGGATCCTGGGATTTTCCTCTTTTTTGCAACAGTTTCTTCTGTTTGTTGTAAAGTTTGTTTATGGCAGGGGGCCACCAGATTGGCTTCCTTTTTTTGGAGGAGAGCATCTTGGTTCTATTTGGGATGGCACGATTCATGCATGAGTGGATGTGCTCGTACAGTGCCTTAGTGTACGACTCAGCAGTCAAACATTCAGTTCCCGTCTGCATGGGTGTCATGAAGTTTATAACTTCTGACTTGAGTAACATGAAGTTGGCTTTGCAGAAGTTTTTTTATGAAGGTTTCATTACTGGGGGGTGGGGGTGGGATGTGAATGTTAAGGGTGATTAGCTTATGGTCTGACCTGACCAACGAGGGGTGACCATAGGTGTGTAGCATCAAATTGTCATGTCGGTAATGACCGGGTCTAGGATATTGGAGCCCCTGGTGGGACTATGGATTAGTTGATCCAGGGCATTAGAATTTATGAATTCCAAGAACCATTGGGCAAAGGTGTTGGTACATGAGTAGTTTTCCCAGTTAATGGCAGGGTAGTTGAAATCACCCAGTATTAGGGTGTTTGTTTGTATATTAATATTTTCCAGTATGTTTAGAAAGGTGTTGTGAGAATCTTGGGGCATGGTGGGGGATCTGTAGCAAGCTACAATTTGGATTGCAGTCTTACCTAGTGTTAGTTGCAGCTGGAGAATTTCAAATACATTGTGTTGGGCAACTAACCTGGTGGTGTGAATATCCTTGGTGAATATGGACACTCCTCCACCTTTAATGTTTCAATCCTGGTTTGGTGGCCGAAAAGTGTGGTAAGAGTTGTAGCCTGGTATAGAAGGGCTGCTCTCTGGAGCCTTGAACCAGGTCTCAGTTACTGCACAGATATAGATGTTCTCTATTTTTAGGAATGCCTCGAGAGAGTGCATTTTGAGGTTTAGACTTCTAGCATTGAGTAGCATTACCTTCAGATTTTGCATGCTTGTACCTGTTACGGTGGTGGTTTTGTCCTTTGAACTTTGCCTAAAAAATGCACTATAGGGGTGGCAAGAGCATTAGCCAGTAACCTGAATCCCAGGGGCGACAGGTGCATACCATCTCTAATTAAGCATCGTGGTCTATCAATCATGCCGTTCCAGGCAGACAGATACTGGATCCTCTTTGAATGACACCAGAAGCTTAGCCAATTGTTGAAGTCAATAATTTTGTCCTTATATTGTGGTATCATTCTGGGCGAAGGCAGGATGCTACTCAGGGCTAGGGTTATACCTGTCTGGGCCACATGATCCGAGAGGTCTTTCATGTTTCTTTTCATGTAGTCCAGGGAGGTAGGTCTCAAGTCATTCACTCCAACATGGACAATGACAGAGTCATATTTGTACTTGTTGTGGAGTGACTTGAGTGCATGAATTATGTGGTGAATCTTGGCACCCGACAGGCAGCTCACTGTAATTTTCTCCTTGCTCAGCCTGGTGAGTGGGACATCAGTGTGCCTGACTATAGAGTCACCTATGACTAAAGTGTTAGGTACATTGGCTTGCCTTAGGGGCTGTTGCTGGGTGGCACACTGGTGTTGTGAGTTATGTGACACTTTGGTTGTGATTGGTGTTTGTTTGCGTTTCAGCTTTGGAGGTCCTTGTTGCTTGGGCAGGTTACAGTTAAGGGCCTCCACATATGTGGATTTAGTGTTGCTATGTGTGGGTATTGGTGATGTGAGTTTGGAAGGTCTATGTGTTGCTTGAGGTATAGTGTGGATATTAACCTTCTCCTCTTGACTGTCTAGCACAATCTTGGGTGTAGAGAGCTTTGCTTCCAGTTTGGCTATGCAAGTGCATCTCTCACAGGTTGTAGTGTTGGGTGGTAGGAGGAGAGGGTTGTCTGTGTACATCAGGCAATTGCTGCATTGCCCCGGTATGCCCAGATTCACCAGGTGGACAGGAGAAATCAATGGAAGCTGACCCTTGGACATGCCTGGTTTGGTGCTTTTTTTGAAAAGTACAGGAGCTGTTTTCCCTTACCTTAGCAAGGTACTTTGCAATTATAGGCTGTTTAGTGCCTATGATTAATTTATCCTTATTAATAAGGAGAGTTGAGTGCTTGTATCAGTGTAAGGCTTCCTAGTGCTTTCCAGCAGGTCTTAGAGCAAGTGCTAGTCACAGGAATGCTTAAGGGTAAGATGAAAAAAAATGGTTTATCCTAAACACTGCAGTGTGCATTACAGAAGTTAGATGTGAAAGTAGTTTTACCTGTGTAAAAAGTTAAGTTTTAGTGGAGAGTCACTATTTTTAAAACAGCAAGATAGATTGAAAGGGGGTGATCACTTTTGTATTCCAGTAATATGGAATACAGTAGAATGGCCAATAAATTTAAATAGTTGAAGGGGGGTGATTTCACAAAATGATAATTTTGTGCTTACTCACACAAGCCAGTGAAAGCAGGGAGGAAATGAGATATATGGTCAAATTAACATAAGAGGCAGGCAACTAGAAAGACAATGGTATTTAAGAACTCAACAGTGACAGGGTGGGGGGGTGGGAAAAATGTCTGCCTGACTCACAAGAGACAGAGCTGTGGTGGGGGTGGGGTGTGAAAACATTTCTGCCTGACTCACAAGAGACAGAGCTGTGGTGTCTTTTGAAGTTTTAATGCAGTTAAAAGCAGAAAAAAAGGGAAACAAACCTTATGCATTTATGTATGCATATATATATATATATATATATATATATATATGTAGTCTGGCAGATGCCACAGAGTGTTAAGGCTCTGAGCTACAGTTCCTCTGGAGCAATGTTTGAGTCCCTCAGTCCTCATGTGCCTACTGTGTGCCCCTGAGTAAGTCACTTAACCAGAGATTGCTCCTGAAAAGGGACTGTGTCTAGTGAACCTCCCTAGTTAACAAACTGTTATTATTATTATTATTATTATTATTATTATTGTTATTATTATTATTATTATTATTATTATTATTGTTATTATTATTATTATTATTGTTATTATCATTATTATTCTTTATTTTCACTTGTTAAGTTAAGAATGTCCATCTGGGAGGTACGATTTCCACCATTTCCAGTAGATTACCCTAATGACAAATCTAAGCAAATAAATAACAACAGACATTATACAGTTAGATAATACAGTAGATATGAAACAAGGCATAGTCAAAGCTCATAAGAGGATAAGAACTAAAAGAAACAGTGTATTACAGAACTTAACAGTGACATATCCTTTCTCTAGCATCATCCAATATGGATGTCTGCCTCTATCATAACCTATGGATGTCTCAACCATCATCTGTTATTACTTCTTCCACACAACCTACTCTACCACAGAACAATCTGTGCAATGTGACAGACTATCTCTCAAAATGTTGTCATCTACTCCTAATGCTTTCTAAAACCATTTTATTCCAATTACTCCTCCTTCCTCATTACTCTCTCTCAATCACTACTCTACACAACTCACCTCTTGAAACTCAACTCACAAATTAGTTTAGTAAACCAAACAACCACAACTGGCAAATTGATCACAAACCAAAATTAACATAAAAAAACCAACCAGAAACTTGGCATGCTTTATAGACAGAACACCTACCTCACATCTGCCACTACTAATTCTTCCTCCTCCTTCCTAATACAATCCCTTCACCTCCCTTCCCCCCTACCCTTCTCTAATTCTTCCCCCACTAACTAATCTTCAGTCCCCTTTAAAACAACAACTTACCTCCTGTTACAACAAAAATGGCAAAATCTGCCCACTCCACCACTGCATCCCCCTCCCAACATCTAAATGGCTAGAAACTCCCAATCAACTAACCAACCAAACAACAAATATACCCATAACTACTCTCTCCACCCTAGCCTCCCTCAACCCCTCCCTCTCTGCCTCTCTCTCTTTGCCTTTAAAATGCGCTCTCCTAACAGAGTTCTAAAATCAACTTGAAGTACAAACTACTTGAAATCCCCAGGCAAAAAAACTTCTTTTCTTTCTTCAGCCTCTCTCCTTCCTCCTTTCCTCCTCCCTCCACACTCCCTTCACACCTCACACCTCTCCAAAAAAAAAAAGTCTCTTCTCTTTTCTTTTCATCTAGCTTCTCAGTCTCTTGTTCCCACCCCCCACAAACTAACTCTAACTTATTTCAATTCACCAATACCACATTCTTCTACTTCTATACCTTTTATTATCTTCTAAATCAGTATTATTTTACATTATTTAATTCTAGTACATTTTCCTATTGTTTTTTTAACTGTATGACTGCTATTCTAATTGATGAGTTCTACATTTGTTTGTTTTACAATATTAATAACTCTCTGTACTAATATTGTAACTTAAATGTTGAAAAAACCTTCTGTTATCTATTATTTTTTTCTCCCCAGGACTCCATTGAAAACGGGTTCTTTATGGCCCAATGGACTATCCTGGTAAACCAACGGCAATAAATAAATAAATAAATAAAATAAATAAAATATGTTCCAATTAATGTTCTAAGCATAGCAATCTAAGAAATAAAAGCAAGCACTTACATGTGTTTTATGATATAAATCTTGATATAAATCATTAGCAAATGTAGCAAGTAAAACTAAATGGTATCTTAAATTAGTATAATTGTTCAGAAGGAGTGCTATATATCAAGGACTACGTACACCAAAAGGATGGCAGTATCCTGTGATATAACACATGCTGGTATGTGTTATTCATATTATACACTGAGCTTGAAATGTGAATGAAAAGATTATATTTATAGAAAGTTTACAATTTCAAAATGATTTGTTTTGATTTAAGTGGAATAACACAAATATAAACAAGCTATTAAGCAGCATTCTATTTAAAAATTGCTTCCCATGTCTTATTTATTTATTTTATTTTACATTTGTTGACCAGGCTAGTCTAGCTGGATACATGTCTATTTTCAATAGAGGCCCGGGGAGAAAAACTCCAAGATAGACATATAAAAAGTCATAACAGATCAAATTATAACAAATATACAAATAATGCAGAAATTATGACAGGTCTCAACAAAAATAATAGCATGAAAATATATGTAACTTTTTTTTTTTTTTTTTATAAATATCAGAATACAATAATCAGTGGTGATGAAATAAGCAGTAAGCATCAATAGGTAGTGTGCAAGAGATGGTCTATATGCAGCATATAATAAAGTTTATTTTCAATAATATGGTATTTTACTGCTCTAGGAAAATATTATAAGTTAAACAGCAAGTATTAGTTTAAAAGGAAAGAAGTTAGTCAGGGTGAGTGCAGCTGCATTGCCAGTGGGTCTTAAGGAATAGCAAAAGTTTCTTTTTAAAGAGTGAAAGAGAGGTTAGAGTTGTTAGTTCAGTGGGTAATAAATTCCATAGCTTTCCTGCAGAGTTAGTGTACAGGGAGTCACCTGATGAGTTATTTGATTTTGAAATGTTGATCAGCAGTTTGTTAGAGGAGCGTTAGGTTCTGTAGGTTTTTGTAAGGTTTAATGATTGTGGAGAGTACTGGGGTGTTAGTGGGTTTATGCAGGGTCTTATGGACAATGGCAAGCTGGAGATATTTAAGGTGGTTGGCAAATTCTAGCCAGTCTAGTTGTTTTAGGTTCCGACAGTGATGTGTTTGGAAGGAAGAACCTGTAGAAAATCTCGCAATATTATTGTAAGATGTAGCCAGTTTGTTTATGTGATTTTTTGAAAGATTAGTATATACAGAGGAGGCATAAAATAGAGCTGAGATCAAGTGGGTTCTGGCTATAGTGGTCCTAGCTAGTGGTGTAAGAAAGGGCTTCATTCTGTAAAGGGATCCTAGTTTTTTGTTCACTGATTTTATTGTGTTGTTTATATGACTATCAAAGTTTAGGTTATTGTCTATTGTTATTCCTAATAGTTTAGTGGTTGTGTTGGGAGAAATAACAGTGCCATCATTAGATGTAAGTATGAAATGAATAGGGGTGGAGTTACGGGTTGGTGTAAAGAGTAACAGTTTAGTTTTTTTGGGGATGAGGAGGAGACAGCAGTCTGAGAACCATTGTTCTACAGTGTTGAAAGCTTCTTGGGTAAGAGATGTAAGTTCAGTGTGAGAGGAGGCTGTACAGATAATAGTAGAGTCATCTGCATATTTAATGCAGGTAGAGTGTGGGAGTGCTGATTGAAGGTCATTAATATAAATGGAAAATAGGAGTGGGCCTAAAATAGAGCCCTGTGGGACACCAAGGGAGATTGGAAGGTTGTTAGAGAGATTATTTTTCCAGAGTACAGCCTGTTGCCGGTTTTCAAGGTAAGATTTAAACCAATTAATGGCTAGTGTGTTGAGTGAAAGGGATTTCAGTATGTGTAGTAAGAGTTGGTGATTAACCATATCAAAGGCTTTAGATAAATCAATGAATACTGCAGAGGAAAGAATATTGTTGTTATGGTTTTTATTGATGCTGTCTGTGAAGGATAGAAGGGCAGTGGTGGTGCTATGGTAAGGTCGGAATCCATGTTGACAGTTGGTAAGTAAGTTGTTATGGAGAAGGTGGTCTAGTAGTTGCTTATGGATACATTTTTCCATAATTTTAGCAAG
Source organism: Protopterus annectens (assembly GCF_019279795.1). Classification (NCBI taxonomy): domain Eukaryota; kingdom Metazoa; phylum Chordata; order Ceratodontiformes; family Protopteridae; genus Protopterus; species Protopterus annectens. The sequence goes on from NC_056732.1 coordinate 1,543,778,881, forward strand.
ACGAGATAACAGAGCTATAGGACAAAAGTTAGAATATTCTTTGATCTGGTCCCCTTTATGTAGTAGGATAATATAAGAAATTTTCCAGATGGATGGGATAGTTTCTTCACTTATGGTTCTGTTGATCAGAATGGAAATGGGGTAAGCAATGGCTTTAGCTCCTTTTTGTAGGAATTCTGCTGGGAGTTGGTCTGCTGAGGGGATGGTAGGTTTTAGCCTTTGGAGAAGGAAGCAGATGCTGGAAGTAGATACTGGTTGTATATGAAATGGAGGGGGTGGGATTATGCTAGAGGTGAGCAGATTTCAGGTATCAGGATATAGATGGCTAGCAAGCTTTTGGATGGCATCTGTGAAGAAAGAGTTGAAGTCGTTAGTGGTTTGAGAGGGATTGTCAGGGTTGGAGCCAACTGGGTTGGGAGTGATTGATTGACCAGGGTATAGAAGTTTGTTAATGCTAGCCCAAAATTTTTGTGGTTCCTTGTGGTAGGAGTGCTGTAGGTAAAAGTTCTTCTTGTCTAATAGGATGGCGTTTTTAGTAGTATTTCTATATTCTCTAAAGATTTGCTGATCTGAAGGATTTTTCGTGGAACGCCATTTTGCCCAGTATTTGTCTCTGAGAAGGATTTTTTGTCTAGTATTATTAGTAAGCCAGGGGGCTGGTTTAGTTTTATTTCTAACAGAGCGTGAAGGGGCATGATGGTCCAGGATAGCTAGGAATGTTGAATTGAAGTATTCTACTGCTTCATTGATTGGAAGATATTTTAGTGGTGACCAATTGCATTGTTTAAGTTCATTTGGGAAAAGTTCTGGGTTAAATTGCTTTTTGGTGCGTAGTGTTCTGTATGAAAATGGGAAACTTAAGTTGGTTTTATGTCTAATAATATAGGTTAGTGAGTGGTCACTTAGGTCATCTGGGAGGGTTCCTGCTATGTTTACTTGATGGGGGCTATTAGTTAGTATCCAGACCAAGGTGCTTTCTTTGTTGTTTGGTCTATTAATTCTGGTGGGGGAGTCAATAGTTTGTGAGAAACCATAAAGTTTGATATGAGTGGTTGGATGTGTAGTATTACAGTTATTCCAGTCTATATTAAAGTCTCCAAGGACTATGGTTTCTTGTGGGAAATTTATGGAAAGTCAGTTAAGGATATTGTTGAGTGTACTGATATTATTTCCTGGAGGAAGATATATACAGATAATGTTTATAGCCTTATGTGTGTTGATTTGTAATTTAGTGAAAAGTATTTCAGCGTTATGGTCTGATGGTGGGTTAAGTTTTACAGTGTTAACTTGTAGCTCTGCTTTATACAGGATTGCTACCCCTCCTCCCTTTTTGGTTGTGCTGTCTAGTCTAATGATATTGTACCCAAGTGAGGTAACTTCATTGTCCTTAACAGTAGGTTTTAGCCAAGTTTCAGATAGGCAAAGGATGTCAAATAGGTGGATATCTAAAAGGGCACGAAGTTGAGTGATTTTATTACAAATGCTGCGTATATTGAGGTGACCTATTAAGAGTGAGTCAGAAGGTTTGCTAGGTGTTGGTGTACTAGTTTTATTAGAGTTACTGTTTGGAGAATTAAGGAACTGGTTAGGGCCTGGGTTAGGGTGAATGCCCCCATCTAATAGGGAGAGGAGGAGTGTTATGTGTTTAGGGTTAAGAGGTTTACAATAATAGTCTAATATTTTTTTTGCATTTCGGTTAGTGTACTTAATGTGAGCTAGTCTATGATATTTGGCTAGTAGGTAGTTGGGTTTGGATAGAAGGTTAAGAAGATTGGGATAGTCAGTTAATGGTAATGTGGAGGTATGTTTAGAGGGGAAGAGAAAAGTAGAGTATAGTGGTTGCTGAAAGGATGTTAAGAGATAGGCAGTGGTTAGAAGAGGTAAGAGGGAGAGTAGGAAACATGCTTGTAATTGGTGTAGGGTAGTTGATGTATGCATTATATTAGTTTGAGAAGAGGGAGAAAAATAGGTAGTCGAAGTCTGTGAGCAGGTTAGGATAATTGTCTATGGGTGGGGTGTTGTAGCAAGGAGGGAGAAGAGGAGAGGTAATAGGGGGTGTGTTAAGTTATAGGTGGTTGGGGGTATTAAAGATATGAGTGGTTTGATTGGAGTGAAATTGTTATGGGTGTGGCAAAGGAGGAATAAATGTAGGAGTACTGGGGCGGGTGGGAATTGGGGGCAGGGTAGGGGAGCGGAGTGAGCCCGCAGGGCGAACGGAGCAGGAAGAGCCTTGAGAGTAGATTGTCAAGTATGACAATCAGTGTAGTATGGAATTTAGCAGGTTAATTTGGAGGTAAGAGAAAAATAAGGGAGTGTAGAGAGGCTGCCAAGGAAGAGGTAGAGTGAGAGAGTGTGACTACAGATAGTAAATGTCGAGTGAGAGGAGGTAAGACAGTGGATCAAGAATGACAATCAGTGTAGTATGGAATTTAGCAGGTTAATTTGGAGGTAAGAGAAAAATAGGGGAGTGTAGAGAGGCTGCCAAGGAAGATGTAGAGTGAGAGAGTGTGACTACAGATAGTAAATGTCGAGGGAGAGGAGGTAAGACAGTGAGTCAGAAGAAAAAGAGAGTATGGGAGTTAGGGATAAGTAGGTGAGAAGAAACTAATGTTCAGCAGCTAATATAGAGGCATCACTGAGTGGTCAGTTACTTAGTGCAGAAAACAGGTTTCCTAAAGGGGATGTCAGTCTAAGAAGGGAGGGGGGATGAAACAAGTAAGAGATAGAGAGGTTATAAGCTAGATGGGCGATGTAATTAAAAATTAAAATATGGGGAGGGGGTTGGCTGCTGGGCAACCTGACTGTGAGGCTTGCCTACTTAGCAGTTTCTATAACAAGTTATTATTACTACAGTTTATTAGAATCTATAATAAGACATACTTTCACTGTCTTTTAGCAAGGAAGGTTTCCAAGGAGCTGGTAGGTTAAGTCTATAAAAATTGACTATTTTCCTTAGGCGTCCAACTGGGTGGATTCAGGTGAAATAGTACAGGGTGGCAAAGGAACTGAAAGGCTGGTTAGTGAAGAGAGAGAAAAAAGGTAATGAGGCAAACAATATGAGCGCTAGAGAGCAGGTAAAAGTTACCAACAACACAATAGTATGGTTTATCTTAGCAGGAGATCCTTGTGCTCTATTTATAAAAAACAAATGATTCAAGTATTTATCAGGTACTACTATGCATTCTAGAACCCGTGCATGACTCAGTTAAATGATTAGTATACAAAATATCTACATATGCTTTTATAAACCGATAATATACTATAACAGCTTTTCAGGGTATGAGAAAAATACTTATAAATAAGCTAATTCAAAAGTAGACAAGGCAAAGGTATACAGTTCTTAGTGCAAGCATCTGCAAGTGAGATGATATTAAGGATAAGCCTATACAAAAGTTAGCTGGGTCAGTTACCATTGAGTAAATACTTAATTTAAACCTAGGACCAACCTTAGTAATAGTTAAGCATGAAAGTTATCTGTATATTGTCACAGTAGTGAAAATGTGATGGAGTTACTGAATGTAGATTTAGTGGATAGATTAGCAATATCACTAGGAGTAGGGCAGTACCTAAGAAATTTTCAGATTAATAGGGGAGGAAATCTCCTCTAAAGAGCCAGATGCTCATCGCTGAGTTGACAATGGCTCATATGATGTATCGACCTGTAGGACACAGGTTATAATTCACTCTGCATGATGGTGTGGGCTTTACCAATGTTATAACTATTCCGCAGCAGAAGAGCCGCTAGGTATATATGCCTGTATACCTCGCTATGTAGGCTTAGGCGCTTACTATATAGAAAGCTTGACTAGAGTGGGGGAAAATGAGGTTTGAACATATAATAGAGCATCGAGTAATCAACACGATGCTAAATGGTCATACCTAAAGGTGTATCAATGTTTGACTTGACTCAGTGCATAGAATAGGTGTATATGTGATAGATAAATAGAGTCTCTGTAGTGCACTTTATTATTGCTTTCACGGCAATGGAGCCAGTTTCAACAGTCTCGCATGCACGACTCTGACTAAATGTAAGCTAATCCTGTGCAGCTGGTCTGTGATTCAGGGGGTTAAAGCAGCTCAATACAGCAAAGTCACTAAAATTAACAGTTTCAGACTTGATAAGTTTAGTTGAGCGTTGTTTCAAAAGGTTATATGAGCTTTACATCTAGTGTGAGCGTTAGTACATTGAAAATGCTGTTACAAGATCCACGTGCATTATATATGAGCAAGAACACATTCAAGCCACAGATAGGAGATTTACAAGCACAACACTAACTAAATGTGAGCATATACAGTGCAGCAAAGAAGTATCTCAGTGGTTAAAGCATCTCAGTATATAGAGTACATAATGATTATCAGCACGATATTAAATATGCCTGAGTAAGCATTGCTTCTATGGATAGCTAAGCTTATCATTTAGTTTCAGCATTAATACATTAATACACTGATATCAGCATTACTTCATAAGCTATGTAGTTTCAAAATTTAGCATTGTCATTAATACAAGGATTTAAGAAACTCTGCATTTCACACAGTACAGTGAATGATAAGAGGACACTTCCTCTGCAGTATACGCATTTGTTAATGACCCACGTGCACATCGCTATGTAGGTTATTCGTGAGCGGTGAAAGTGTAGACCACAAGCAAGTTATTACTCAGATAACATATAAAAAAAAAAATGGTTAGTGCAAGTAGTCTGTTTCTAATAACATTCTAAACAATCCATGAAAAGCATGAAATCACCTACTGTAGGGTAAGCACAGGAGCTGGGCATACAGCAGCCAGGTAGGAGTGGGAGAAGAAAGATGGCGACCCCAGGTAAGGGGTATATTTATAAGGTGTGGGAGGGTGTTGGGGGAGTGGGGGAGGGGAGTAGGCTCTGAAGCAATTGAGGGGCAGAGGCCGCGAGATAAGCAGGTGAAGGTCTGAATAGGTCTTATTAAAACATCAGTGAACAATTTCAGCAGTAGGATTATTCATCAGTACTTGAACTCTGAGGTTGGTCATTGGGAGTGTGAGGACTGTAAACATAATTATCCAAGCTGCAGAACTACAGTAACTCCAAGACTGCCATAACTTAGACACCCCCCACTCCAATGTACAGCAATCTCAGAATGGGTATGTCTACATGGCAGTGGTATGGGGGAATGACCTCTCATGCTGGGGTGCAAATATACTCGAAGGGTATAAAAGTGAGTTTCAGAATTTGAAGAGTTTCTGTTTCATTTACAGTTTATTTTTCAAAGTGCTTGTGCTCATATTATCAGGTCTCACATTTCTGAAAGCTGCCCTTACAGAAAACACTTCTCTTTTTGTGTGTAACCTGTTTTAGTGCATTAATTTAATTTATTCTCACCAAATAAAGACAGAAAGGTTATCTGGTAGGTAAACCTGCTAACCATTTGCTACCATTAACAAACTCATCTTCCCCACTTGACATACCGTAGAGTATGCTGGGTACCTGAAAATTCTCCAAAAGCCCTGCTGCTGTTGCTTCTGTTTGTAATATCTCCTGTCTTTGCTCAACCTGCTGCTCAAAAAACATTTAAAATTATCAAGAAATTTTATAATATCGTCCTATACCACTGTTTCTTTATTTCTGTTCCTGGTTCAAAACAAATAAAATATCCTACCTGCTGCTTCTTTTAAGCAGTGGTCTTTGAGCAGCAGGGTGGGTAATGACAGTAGCTATAGCAAACAGCAGGGGTAATAGTACAGTTCAGGTACAAAATCAATAATCAATGTACAGTAATGGTACAGTTCTGGTAGAAAATCAATAATCAATGTGCTCTGTAGCTGGTGTATTAATGTGGATGTCATGTGAGCCAGATAAACGTTCTATGTGGTTGTAAACTGGTTACTGAGCTGTATATATTTAGTGACACTATTTTAAGACAAATGTGTTTGGTCCTGACATTTGCAAACAGCATGCAATCCAATAGAGCTCTTACTGCAATTGCTTAGTGTAAAAATGCTCTTTCCATTTATTTGTCAACACAAGCACAAAACAAAAGTTTCATAGATAACATAACTTAAATCATCGCTCTCCTCCATCGATGTTTTTAATCACCAATTTCTCCTTATAATTCCCCTTGTTAAACCTCCTGTTATCCATCTGTGGTATTTCACATATTCCAATTTCAGTAATAGTTTGTTAGAACTGAGCTATGTTGCAGTTATGTTTTGGCTGGCTGAAACAAGTACTACACATTACTTGAAATATGTAATATCGTATAAAGCAATTACTGTATGGGTACTGTAAAATACCCTGTATCATTCGTCTTATTTTCTAAGTTCAGCGTTTCCTTACTTAATATTGCTTACAGTGTTAATAATTAGGTTTATTGCTTTGTCTCACTTCTCTACTGCCTTTAGCATGGGCAGTGGCAGAAAAAAGATCTTTCTGCCATCTTCTCTACTCTATTAACAAATGTTTGAGTAACACACGTATGCTTGTTTACAACTTGCACCACACATTTCTGGTTAGATTTTCCTGTAGTGGAAAACCTTTTTTTCAGAAGGACTCAAGAAACACTCAAGAGTGGACTGGTGTCTCCTTTGCACTCACTAAGGAACCCTGCCCCATTTGCTGTGTCTTGAGTAACTAAAAGCACTGAAGGCAGTAATCGTAACCCCACAGCTCAGGTCCTTGTTGTATTACAAAAACGGATTCACAAAGGAACGTTAAAAACACTTTTATTTACACAAACAAGTAAACTAGTTAGCGCTTTCATTTAATAAAGTATTACACTTCATCAGACACCATCTTCATGAACTCCCTTCCTTATGTAACCCTATAAAACATTCCATTGGCTCCTTCAACATTAATATTAAAAAAGCCACTACACTGAAAAAATTCCTTACATTTATGTTATATTAGAAATAGCTGTGCCTCTATGCCTGCTTAAGCTGAAAAAGTTAAATTAAGCCAAAGTTAATGAAATGTAATGTAATTCGATTGGAAAATGCTTACATTAGGGAATGCATTAAACTCCACATTATCCCTAACGGTTTGCGTTTGTGGCAGTATCCGACTGGATTAACTCCTAATTCTGCTTTGCATATTGATTTATTGAAACTGTTTGATAGGTTTGGCTTTGAGCTGCTTGAATTACTAATTAAGTACAATGAGAAAGACATTGATGTGCTGAGTAAATAACTGACTGTGTTAGACAGAAGCATAAGACAGGATGCTTCTTATGATGATTTTAAATATGACTATATAAGAATTTTTAACAGTATTGATCAATACATAGAAAAATTAAAAACTGGAAAAAGTAACAAGCTTGATAGAGACTTGAATGAATATGCCAATGGACTGCTGTACCCAAAACTGCCAGGTTCACAATACAGGTGTAAAAATGGCAACACTACCCACAGGAATTATCCCACCACTAACTTTAAGGACAATACAGAAACTGTGGCTGATGTAGATATGGATGATAGTGAAGATGTCAGGAACTATGATTCTGAGTACCCTACCCTACGAAGATCGGAGAGAATCAGAAACAAACATGATTCTCAAACAAAGTCGGGGTCACAGGTGGTGTTTCAAGGAACGTTTTTTTCAGGAGGCCAGACCCAAGAACAAGAACTGGAGGATATAATCAGGGTACTTGAACCTTGTTATAATGTATCACCCCCTATTGAGATGTATGAAGGGGGTGAGGTCCACATTCAACATGCCTTATATGACGGTTGTACTATTATTTCCAATGACCAAAACAACTTCAAAGTTTATAATTTTTCTAATGTAAACATGAATACAGAAGTGGCAAATTTATTAGCAAAGAGCATGACCTTCGTGCCAACAAAACCATTTGATTTTACAAATACTATAATAGACCTGGAGTTTTATTTAAGAAAAGGGAATTTTTCTTCATTACACCATAATAACATTTATGGAGGGAGTGATAATATTTGTAGTATTAGTTCAATTTATAATCTTCTCCTTCACCCCAGGCTTGTCATGTATGAGAAATTATGTGAGCTTGACTTCAAGAATTTGCAGAAGCACAAGGACAGATGTCATAGTCATAAATTAAAGGAAAGTGAGTTGTACATCTTGGATAGTTTGCAAAAAGAAAAAAATAAGACTCATGAAACCAGACAAAGGGGGTGAGGTAGTGGTTATGGGTACAGACTTGTATAACAAAAAAATGTACGAGGTACTAAATACAGACATGTACAATAAAATCTCACTGAATGAGTTAAATGGAGCATATAGAAAGATCCACACTCAATTAAGTGATATATTCTTGGAAAAGAGAATAGACATTCACCTGTATAACTACTTGAACATAATAACTCCTAGAATACTTGTGTTCTTTGGGATCCGCAAAATCCACAAGAGTATAGAAAATCCCCTATGCGATCTCTTGTGGATGGAAGGGACTCAATAACATCGGCCTGTGCACAGTATTTAGATTATGAACTTAAGAAAATAATAGAGAAAGAAATTCATAGTTGTAAAGATTCATGTTTTTTTTTGGTGCAAGTGAATAAAACCCCATATGACATCAATGACATACTAGTCACCATTGACGTTAAAGACCTCGGGTCTATAATAAATCAATGAAAATCCATTACATCGAATACCAAAACAGCGACACGTATTACTCGAACTGCGAAAATACTGAATACATTAAACCACGAAATTTAAAATATCGAACGTTCATAGTCCCACCACTCGCTACATACTACCTACCCAAACAAAATAAATAAACCACATACATACACTAACCAAACCCTACTCCTAAACCTAAAGTAAAGCACCAAAACTCAACTTCTAACCCTACACTAAACCCCACATACACAACTATCTATGCACTATCCTTAACGCCTCCCTAACCCTAAGGTCAGTAATTACCGCACACTTCCCCTATGGAGATATACCCAAACAAAATAAATAATACACATAAATACATTTAACAAAACCCTACTTCTAACACTACACTAAATCTTACACACACTACCTATCTATACACTTACCTTAACCCGCACCCCAACCCTAAGTTCTGTAATTATGGCACACTTACCTTACGGAGCTATACCGCAGATGGGCCAACCAAAACACTTCAACATTTCGAATTTTGTGGTTTTGCATGTTCAACGATTATGTATTTCACACAATATGTGTCGATGATTTCGTATTCGCATAAACGGAGTTTCGACAATCTAATAGGAACCCAAAGACCTCTAAACTGTCATCCCACAGGACAAAGGACTTGAATGGGTCAATGAGATGTTGTTAGAATACAGGATAGCCCATGGCACCACTACTCTTATATTAGAATTGCTAGAGCTAGTCCTTAGTAACAACTATATTTCCTTTGACCAAAATTATTACTTTCAGAACAAAGGAATAGCCATGGGCTCACCATATGGTGGAACCTATACTAATATTGTCATGGCTTACTGGGAGAGACAGTTCGTTTTCCAGTCCAGGTTTAATACTTACATTAAACTATACCTCCAATTTTAGGATGATATATGTCTTATATGGAAGGGACCATCAGTGGAACTCGATAAGTTTTTGCAATACATTAATCAGACAACTTCCTTCAATTTACGTAGAAAGTTGGCATCCATCTTATAGACTATTTGCATGTCCACCTATTTAAGGATGATATCAACAGTAGATATCTTGCTAAGATTTTAGGAAGGAAACGTATTCCAATTCCTTTCTGCACTTCAGTAGCTCACATCTGTTTCACCAAAAAGATCTGTTGTCAAAGGACAACTAGTAAGGGCAGCTCGGATGGTTATGACACAAGATGATTTTATCGATTAGTGCAACACTTTGCACTCAGTGTTTCTTAAGAGGGCATAACCCAGAGAGTTGATAGATGAGCTAATTCTACAAGTGTCAATAAAAAGGATGAATGATCATTTTAAACCTATTTTGCAGGGACATACCACCCTTTCTCTTAAAACGAGTAATCCCACTGAGATGGTTGCAACCGAGATTTGTACAGACATAGGAACCCAGTTTAACACTGGAAGAAAGACTTGTAATTATTCTAAGGCATTAGTGACTACTTTTAATCAGGAGTTACAGGTTCTGAAATCTATTTTTGAGAAAAACTTGCCAATTTTGTTAGAAGATTCAAATATTAGACAACAAATAGGGGACAAACCTGTTATTATTATATAGAAAAGGGCCTAACTTTAAAGACTTACTTAAAAATAGACAGTTAAGAGAAACAGGTGATAAATATGGAATGTCCAGGTGTGGAGCCTGTACATGGTGCCATAAAGTTAAAGTTTCAAATACTTTTATGGTGAGAGATGTTGCATATTTTTTAATACGTTGTAACTTTAAAGTGGTTGTATATCTTGCTATGTGTGATTCCTGCCAATGTTTTCATATTGGAAAAATGGAGAGGAAACTTTGGCAGAGAATCTCAGAGCATGATTACGCTATAAGAAAATATAACATGAACAACGCTTTGGCCAAACATATAAGTAGCAATGTGGATCACCAGTTCAGCTTTGTGGTTATAGATCAAGTCACTACTGATGATAACAAATCTTGGGGGCTGCTTTTGGAAACTGGTGAACTTAGATGGCAAATTCGTTTGTAGGCTGACAGTTGGCCAGGTATAAATGAGCGCAGTTCAATTTCCCCAATATTAAAATTGAAGGCACTTGAAAGGAAAAAAGTTTTAGCACACAGCATATAATTAAATGGCACCCCTTTTTTAGTTTGTCTGTTATATACATGTTTTAAATAATCTTTTTTAAATAAAATAAAATTTTCTTTTTTAAAACACTGTTATACACATACATTTCTATACATTGTCTTTTATATATATATATATATATATATATATATATATATATATTTTTTTTTTTTAATTGTAATATCACATATAAATATTTAATATATACATTTACATACATAAATACATATATTTTTTCAGCTTAGGCAGGTATAGAGGCACAGCTATTTCTAATATAACATAACATAAATGTAAGGAATTTTTTTTAGTGTAACGGCGGTTTTAATATTAATGTTGAAGGAGCCAATGGAATGTTTTATAGGGCTACATAAGGAAGGGATTTCATGAAGATGGTGTCTGATGAAGTTTAGTACTTTATTAAATGAAGCACTGACCAGTTTATTTGTATGTGTAAATAAAAGTGTTTTTAACGTTTCTTTGTGAGTCCGTGTTTGTAATACAACATAACCTTTGCTGTGGGGTTCCATTTACTGCCTTCTGTGCTTTTAGTTGCTTGGTTTTGTTTCTTTTGTATTTTGTGCCTTGAGTAAGTTTATCTCACAAATTCTTGTACCACCTGCCAAGTGCATACCATGTCTATCTAACTTTTCTTCACTTGGAATGCTGAATGCACTTTGTGACCATCTCCCAAGCCTCCACCCAGTTTTAACGGGGTGCTTCCCTCTGTACATTCATTCAAGCGGTATCATGTTACCATTATTTGCTGAGCATTTAACATGGAGAGAAATAAACATATTAAAACAAACCATTGAAGAAAGAAAATTTCAACTTGACATGTAAACTACTCTCTGTGTTCTTCCTTTCATTATCTGTGCACAGCTGGGCCCCTTCTAATTACTCATTTCTAGTCACAGTAAGTCCATTCAATTTATTTATTTTTTTTCTGCTTATAAAGAAACAATAGACAATCTATTTAGACAATTTGCTGCTTCTGCCCCATTGGCATTTTGGATTTGTCTGGTTTGGCATTTCCAACAATCTTGACTTCAAATCATTAATCCTTAAACATGTCAGAATAAACAGGAAAAGTAATCAGTTGTCCATCCAAAGAATGTAACTAGCATGTGTTGCATCCATTTGTATAAACTGGAGCCAGTCCTGTGTTATACTCTCTCAAGTCACAGCTGACTCTTTAACCCATGAACAGCCACCCCTTAGTTAAAATGGAAAAGTTTGCCATGTCAAAAATATGCCTTGTTTATTATTTGATCTGATTTTATCTTTTTTTATTTTTTTTATTAAATTTTTGCTTTTTTATTTATCATGCATAGAGATATATGGGGGTGGAAGGCATTTTCCGCCATGATATTGGCTACAGATCTAACAGAACTAAAATACAAACAAGCATGTTCAAAATAATAAATTAATATGTATCATATACTCATTATGTCACATTAATGCAAAAAACATCTCAGTGTTTAATCTGACATCAGACCTGATCTTTTCAAGTCATCGCTTAACCTATTTCAACAATACTTGGACCTGTTACTGTACCTCTCCTCCTGGAAGAACTTCTGTCTCTGACAGACATCACTCATTCTGAATTTCGTTTCCCTGTGTGGTCATAGAGGGCCTTGTTTTTTCACATATTGCTACTGTATCCTAAGTTAATCACCTCTGAGCTCTTCTCACTATACAATACCCATGGCTCAAGTTAATATGTCCTCATTTACAAGTCTCATCCTTCAAAAAAAAATGTGTGTGTGTGTGTGTGTGTGTGTGTGTGTGTGTGTGTGTGTGTGTGTGTGTGTGTGTGTGTGTGTGTGTGTGTGTGTGTGTGTGTGTGTGTGTGTGTGTGTGTGTGTGTGTGTGTGTGTGTGTGTGTTCATGGGTTCATAGGTAGGTACTAGGCTATTGGCCCTAGGGCCTATACAAGCCTAGCCAAAACTGTACCCTGGCTTTCGCCATGCAAGAAAATTATTTTCCTGTAACCCTGTCAAGCAGAACCACAGAAGTGATCCCTGTGGTGAATTTCCTATTTCCCATCCAATCATCAAGATTTTTCTTGAAGAGTGCTAATGAGAAGCTCTGTTTGACATAGATAGGTAGTCTGTTCCAGAGTATGGGAAGTCTCTGGAACAGGAATCTATCCCTCCAGCATGTTCTGTTTATTGTGGTGACAAGGTTTAGGTCCCTAGAGCGTGTAGCTTGGAGGGACTGGGATTTCTTTAAGTGGAGCATGTCCAACAGCTCTGGGTTTGACATAGCTTTGTATGTTAGGCAGAGATCGCCTCTGAGTAGACGATATGTGACGGAGTAAAGCTGGAGTTTTTTGAGACGGTCTGTGTAAGGCATCTGTTTGAGGCCAGTAATCCTCTTTGTGAGGTATTTTTGCGGCCTTTCCAGTTGTTGTAGATGTCTTGTGAGGTACATACCAAAAGGGGCGTTGTACTCTATAATGGGTCTAATGAGTGATGAGTAGAGGGGAACAATGATCTCTTTTTTTCTGGATGAGAAACCTTTTGTGATGAGGTGTGCCACATAGAAGGATTTCCTGACCACTTTGGCACTGTGATTATCAAAGGAGAGACTACTGTCCACCTGTGTCCCAAGGTCTCTTATCACACTTTCAGTGTTAAGTAGACTACCACCTATGTGGTAGTTCATGGGTACAGAATTTTTACCAAAGGGGATGACAATGCACTTTTTGGCATTGAGCTTGAGACTATGTCTTTGACACCAGGCATCTGTCTCAGTGAGGCCCTTTTATAGGATGTCCACATCGTTAGGAGTTTCAATTATGGCTCCTAGTTTGCAGTCATCTGCGAATTTAGTTAGCCAAAGACCTTCTGTGTTAGCCTGTACTTCAGAGAAGCAGATACCAAACAGGAGAGGACCCAGGACTTAACCCTATGGCACTCCACTTGTCACTGGTCTGAAGTCTGATTTGGAGTCTGCTGCGTTCACAGTGTGGGTTCTTTCAGTAAGCCAGTTGGCAACCCATCTTGTGACATAGGGATTTATACCTAGTTTAGTGAGTTTATCTATAATTCCAGAGTGGGGGATGGTGTTGAATGCCTTGGCGAGATCTAGATAGGCTGTGTGAACTACCTTACCCTCATCCATGGCCTTGGTGACTACTTCAAAGAAGTCTATCAGGTTTGGGAGACATGATCTGTCTTTTACAAACCCAAACTGTGTGGGGTCCAGGATTTGGAGATCTCCAATGTCTTTGTTTATGAGTTCCATGATGATATGTTCCATGGCCTTGCAGATGAGGCTCGTCAGGCTAATGGGGCGGTAGTTCCCGGGGTTTGTTGTGGCCCCCCCTTTGTGGAGTGGGATAACTGTCATGGTGCACCATTCAATGGGCACAAAGCCTGAGGTGAGGCTATGATTGAACACGGTACTTAGGCGGGGTTCCAGTTCATTCTGTAGTTCATGTAGAAGGCAGCCTGGGATGTTGTCAGGTCCCATGGATGCTGTGTTCTTGGCTTTGGAGAGTGAAGTTTTTACCTGTGCAGCCGTGATTACAGGAACCTTGCATTCTTCCGGTATAAAGATGGGCCCTTTAGGGGGTGAGAGGGGGGTAAAGTTAGAACTGAACCTATCTGCCAGGATGTTGGCAATATCAGTTGGTTCTGTATATTTAGTGACATTGTGCTATAACTCAGAGCAGATCTGAGTGTTGCCATTGAGATTTTTTACATAGCTATAGAATGCTTTGTGGTTGTCTTTAGAATCAGTGGCAATTTTGTTTTCATAACTAGCTTTGGAGGATTTTATGAGGGATCTAAGCTTCTTACTGAGGCTAACCAGGAAGTTCCTCCAATCATGGGATTTTACTCTTTTTTTGCAAGTTTCTTTCTTCTGTTGTAGTGTTTGTTTATGGCAGAAGACCACCAGACTGGCTTCCTTTTTTTGGAGGATAGCATCTTGGTTCTGTTAGGGATAGCACGATCCATGCACTTGTGTAAGTGCTTATAAAGTGCATTTGTGTAGGATTCAGCAGTTGTACCTCTATTGTCCATTTGCATGGGTGTCATGAAGTTTGCCACTTCTGTCTTAAGAAGCGTGAAGTTGGCTTTGGATAAATTTTTTACGGTTGTTTTCCTAATGGGGGGTGGGAGCGGGATGTGGACGTCTAGGGTGATTAGCTTGTGGTCGGATCTGACCGACGGGGAGCTGACCTCTGGTGTGGAACACCGGTCACCCATGTTGGTGATGACCAGGTCTAGGATATTGCTGCCTCTTGTGGGGGTGTGGATAAGTTGATCCAAAGCAGTGGAATTGATGATTTCCAGAAAACGTTGAGCAAAAGAGTTGGTACATGAGTAGTTTTCCCAGTTAATGGTAGGGTAGTTGAAATCACCCATTATTAGAGTGTTGGGTTGTACCTTTATATTTTCCAGTGTATCAAGAAAAGAGGAGTGGGAATCCTGGGGCATGGTGGGGGGTCTGTAGCAAGCTACAATCTGGATTGCGGTTTTGCCCAGTGTTAGTTGAACTTGGATAATCTCGGATGCATTATACTGAGCAACTAGCTTGGAGGTGTGGATATCCTTAATGAATATGGACACGCCTCCACCTTTAGTGTTTCGGTCCGGGTTTGGTGGCCGAAAGGTGTGGTATGAATTATAGCCTGGTAATGCAGTGGTGCTCTCTAGAGCTTTGAACCAGGTCTCTGTCACTGCACGGATGTCAATGTTCTCCATTTTAAGGAGTGCCTCGTGTGAGTGCATTTTGAGGTTTAGACTTCTAGCATTGAGTAGCATTACCCTCAGATTTTGCAAGCTTGTACCTGTTATGGAGGTGAATTTGTCATTTGACCCTTGCCTAAAAAAGACACTAAAGGGGTGGCAAGAGCCTTTGCCAGTATCCGGAATCCCAAGGGCGACAGGTGCAGGCCATCTCTGGCATAGCAGCGTGGTCTGTCAATCATGTCATCCCAGGCAGACAGATAGTGAATTCCCTTACAATGACACCAGAAGCTTAGCCAATTGTTAAAGTCAATCATTTTGTCCTTGTACTGTGGTGTCATTCTGGGTGATGGCAGGATGCTACTCAGGGCTACGGTCATACCGGCCTGGGCTACAATATCAAAGAGCTCCTCCATGTCTCTTTTCATGTAGTCCAGGGAGGTATGTCTCAGGTCATTCACACCAACATGGACAATGACAGAGTCATATTTGTACTTGTTGTGGAGTGACCTGAGTGTGTGCATTATGTGGCAGATCCTGTCACCTGAAAGGCAGCTGACAGTAACTTTTTCCTTGTTTAGCCTGGTGAGTGGAACATCAGTGTGCCTGACTATAGAGTCACCTATGACTAGAGTGTTGGGTACGTTATGCCTTATGGGCTGTAGTTGAGTGGCACACTGAGTATATTGACTATGTGTCATTTGGGTTGTGTTGGGGGGTGGAGGTTTCTTGCATTTCTGCTTTGGAGGTCTCTGTTGTTTGGGCAGATTAGTACAGAGAGCCTCTGCAAATGTAGGTGTGTGTTTTGTGGTTCTGTGTGTGTGTTTTGGTGGTGTAGGTTTTGAGGGACTATGTGATGAGTGTGGTGCGGTGCAAGTGTTTACCTTCTCCTCTTGACTGTCTAGGCCTGTCTTTGGTAAAGAGAGCTTTGCTTCCAGTTTGGCTATATAAACAAAAATGCAGAAAGGTAGCAGTCTGGCGATACAAATCCACGAAATGTGAAGAGGTTTGAACGCAAAATTAGTTTAATAAAGTAGCGTTTTCGCTGCTTGAAAAATCCGCAGCTTCTTCAGAAAAACTTAAAAACAAGCAGTGAAACTTTTTTTAGAAAGGTTTAGAGGAAGTGTTAAAATTACATCACTTCCTGTTGAGAACCTCATGACAACACGCTCATACTAAAAAGTTACTAAAAGCGCTCCAAAACATTAAATGGGCGCAAAGTTAGTTTAATAAAATACCATTTTCGCTGCTTAGAAAAATCTGCAGCTTCTTCACAAAAAACTCCGTTAAAAAAAAAAAAAAAAAAAAAAACAAAACTTTTTTTAAAAGTTTAGAGGAAGTGTGGGAAGTACATCACTTCCTGTTGAAATCCTAATGACAACACGCTCATACAAAAACATTGCTAGATGAGCTCCAAGGATTAAAATGTGTAAGAAATGGCTAAATATTATAAAACATGAACCAATACTAAATAAAATGGCAAGTTTAAAGCAAAAGGTAGAAAGAGATAAAAAGTGAAAAAGATGTAGAAAGATGTAAAGAGATATAAAAAAGATGAAAGATGAAAGAAAATGAAAAAAAGGGGATGGAAGTACAGAGAAGGGGGCGGTAGAGAGGGAGGAAGAGGGGGATGGGGAGGGGAAAGGGGAAGGGGGTGAAGGAGAGGGGTGTAGGGGGGTAGTGAAGGGGGTCTGGGGGAGGCGGGGAGGAAGGAGGGAAAGAGGAGGGGGAAAAAGGGGAGAAGGGGGGTGGGGGTGGGGAGGGAATGGGGGGATTTGGGGGGAGGGGAAAACAAATGTACTAAATGTAGTAACTACTGCAAAAATGAATCAGTGTTACTGCACTATACAGAGCGTTTCAAAGATGCTCATTCCATTTAATTCCATTTAAAATAAATTTAAAATATTCATGTGAACATAATGTTTATATCTCTTTCTCTAAGATCCACAATAACTTATTAATTCCAGTGAACCCAGTAGTTGCCTCCTAATGTCTTAATCTTCCTATCTCACATCATTCCTCTGTAATTCTAATCTGAAATGCACACCATCTTTTGTTTTGTTTGTACCGATTTCCTTTGATGGATCATGCTCTTGACTTTCTCAATGGGCAGCATTTTGTTTTTCATTAGTACCTAAGCAGGTAGCATCCACAGCCCACTTTTTATTTAATAATTCAAACAAGTTAAAGAACTGGGAGGTTATGGAAATAGCAACTTACCAAGGTGGTTGTCTAAGCCGAAAGCTCTAGACAGGGCCTGTAGAAATGTGTATAAAAATTGTGTTCCCAGGGAGACAAAAAATCCCAGAAAGATGAGTGAGCATGAACAAAGGAAGGCAGGGAAGGCTTCTTTTAAAGCTGCACATCAGGAGGAGGAGCAGCTGTGCATTTTGTTTGAAAACGTTATCACAATAGGCAATTATGTGAGCTCCTTGAAACAATTAGCAACAAACAGAAGTGAAAACATTGCAATAGAAGCTACAAGATCTAAAGGAAGAAAAAGTGACTATTTAAGCAGAGCTGCAGGAACAGATTCACAGAATACAGGAGCTAACAGACATAATAAAAAGACAGGGAGAAAAGAAGGATCATCTTGAAAATTGTTCAGAAAGGAGTAACATCACTTCAGTTGGTATTTGTGTGAGAGGCAGAAAACAATAATGAAAGTGGAGCAATTTGTAACGTAGCAATTACAGGATGTAAAATGTTTAATCAAAGGTATCACAGAGAGACAAACAACCCAATCAGTAAAACTCTGAAATGAATGCAAGACACGCACTGGTAGAGCAACCTTAGATGCAGAAGATATCATGCAGAGATATTGAGAGGATGCGCAATGTCAGATGATGACTCCTTCATGGAAGAAGGCAAAACCAGGAAGTGAGAGGGGCCACGTGCCAGTAAAAAGATGATAAGGAAATAAACACATAGTAAAGGCAGCCACAAGGAGGTGAGAAAAGAGATAAGATGGGGAAAAGGAAACAAATGAAAGAGTTTTATCAAGTGCAAAAGAATGACAAGCCTTTCCTAAAGGAGATTTAGTCACAAAAAAATTGAACAAAGAAGCCAAAGTATAGACAGATAAGGACAAGCTCTAAAGATTTGAGATGATGGTGCACTGGACAGTTTGGGGGACTCAGGAGAGAATTGCTGGACAAATGATGGGCTAAACAAGCTGGGATTTAGCTTGTGTGGCTTTACTTTAAGAAGGCTATGGACTGCCCTCTAATGGCAGTAAAGGGTAGGCTGGTCTGTTCTGAGTTGGGAGTCATACAAGAAGGCTTCAACTATGACTGTTTGATTGGCCTGTGGACTTAGTCTCTGCCTCTCTAAACCTGATGTAATTGTGCAGCTCTTGGCTCATTCCACAAAACACACAAATGCTTATTATCAATGCCACTAGTTTCTGAGTACTTGACTTGAATTTATTGACATCTTAACAAAATAAAGTACTTTATGTAAAATTTTTACACTTGCATAAGTTATTTAAACTTGCTACTGATGCCATTTTTAATTATTTATTGTATTTTTCTGCACTTTATTATTGTAAACTACCATTGCATTTCACTGACCTTGCTGCTGGTTTCTCTGAATTTTAGATATTGTGTTATCCTCGTTAGTTTGTTGCTAGTAGAGTTGCTGTCCACGTCTTGTGGTTTTACACTAAGAAGGCTTGGGACTGTGCTGCAATAGCAGGAGTGGTTAGTCTGGTCTGTCCTGAGCTGGGAATCAAACAGAAAGGTTTCAAGTGTTATTGCTTGATTGGCAAATGGGCTATTTAATCTATGTAGTCAGTTTTCTTTACTGCTATCATCTGCAGTTTTACGTAACTCTTGGTTCATTTACACAGAGTTCTCAAAATGTTGGCATCCACTCAACTGTTTGCTGAGTGTTTAGCTTGAATCTTGTGCCAGCTTAGCATACATAAGTAAAATTCATCTATTTTGACACTTGTATATGTTATTTAAGCTTGCTACTGCTACAGTTTTCGATTATTCATTGTCTTTTTTAGCAATTTGTCAAAGTGCCATTGCATGCCCCTGAACTTGCTGCTAGATTCTCTGCACTGTAGTCATTTTAAATTGTGTGTTATTCTGGTTAATTTATTGCTTGTTTTGTAAGTCTTCACTTTGGACTACATCTTGTATAGTTTTACATTAAGAAGACTTGGGACTGCACTCTCAAGTGCACAGAGGGTAGTCTGTTCTGTTCTGAGATAGAAACGATACAGAAAGATTTAAAATGTGATTGATGGGCTAGTCAGCCATTTGGTCTACTTTTTCAGTTTTCTCTCTCTATAAAGTTGATGCATTTGTGTGACAAGCAGAGATACATAATGGTGGTTATCAGTACCCTGTACAGATGCAGGCACCTAGAACTAACATTTTCCCTAGAAAACGTCTTCAGTGCTCAGTTTTGCAAAGACCAATTACTTTGTATGTTGACAAGCACTGCCAAATGAGTTTAGTATTGACACTGTTGATTATACTCTATAGTATTACAGCAACCTTCTACATCACATGAAAAGTATCTGTAAACATAGATACTATCACCATAACCATCTTGGTGGATATGGGCATTTTGAGGCAATGTTGGGGGTTGCCATATTTTACCTCACAGACACAAGGTGTAGGGTTTGACTCACCTTTGGCTAGTTTCCTGTTATTAGCCAGATGTGTTGCAGTCTGTGGACTGATCTGCATAGTATTTACCTATGAAATTAATGTCACAATTGTCTCATGTTTACTGACAACCAACTAATTCTCAAACAAACTGACACAGTATGTGAGAGATGTAATTATACAATGTCACTGGAGGTAAGGCTCTCACATACAAGCACACATACCCTAATCAAATTGCCAGTAATGTACCCAATACACCCACCACACACAGTATTGACCTGACACATAGACCCCCATATGCTGAGGATCTGAAATGTAATCATCCTAAACCTCAAAAAACCTCCCAAACATTACAACTACAAGAAATATCCTCAGCAACCCAAAAAGCACTCTACCAAAACAACACCCACCACAATACATTCAGCCTCATCTTGTGGATTCTTAGCTTCAAAGTTAGTAAGGTAAGCCACCACATAACCAAATATTTTGGTCATAAGAGGCTCTATTGTGAGACACACAGATGTCACACTCACCATGTTGAAAAAGGAAAGAGTCACAGTCAGTTGCCTGTCTTGGGTCACAGTCTGCCAGATAATGCATGCACTTAGGTCGTTGAACTATGAGAACCAGTACTACTCAGTCACAGTCTATGTGGGTGTAAATGACCTGAGAGGTACCTCCCTGGACTATATGAAGAGAGACAGGATGGAGCTCCCAGGTTATGTGTCCCAGGCCAGTATCAGTCTAACAATGAGCACCATTCTACCTTCTCCAAGGATGATGTCAAAATATGAAGAGAAGATGATTGGCTTTAATTATTGGCTTAGTTTTTGGTGTCAGTTGAAGGGGGAACATTATTTGTCAGCATGGGTGGATATGGTCAACAAGCAATACTGATTTTCCAGGGATGGCCTGTGCATTGGGTATTGGATAAAACATTGTTCTCTCCCATAGTGTCTTTTTTTAGGCATTGGCAATCTGACAAACCTTCCGGCATAGCAAAAACAACCCAAACAAATCTAAAGGTGTTACTGTTAAATGCCAGGAGTCTAAACAAGAAACTCCACTCCCTGCAAGATCTTCTTACCTGAATGGAGATGTTTATGTAGCTACCAATACATGATGTAGAGCCATGGATAAAACCCCAGCAGTCCAGGGCTATAATACCTTCCACACATTTAGACCAGCTACTGCACAGAAAGGGATTAATGGTGAAGGTGTTTTGATTTACATCAAAACAAACACACCTGCAGGGTGATGTGTTTGAGCTTCTCTACAACTAAATTGTCATATGCAAAGTCCCATACCATATTATTGCAAATTATAGATCATACTCTATGACACAGGAAACCCAAAACACATACATAACCATACTGGAGACCCTCCTCATTCAACCCAATACCATATTCATGTGAAACTTAACTACTGCACTGTAAACATGGAATCATACATGACCCCAAACATTCAGGCCCAGGGATTCCTGGCCTTTGTAAACTAAAGCTAATCAGTGATGTTAAAGGTAGCACACTCACCTTTGGTGCATAAGGTTATTGGTTCTATTCCCACACCAGATACATTGATTTCTGACACTGCAGTGCAGCATAAGGAGGGTGATGTCCTTCAGATGAGACATTAAACCATGGTCCTATCTGCTTGAGTTGGTGGTAGCTCAGCTGGATATAAAAAAATCCCCTGGCACCGATCAAAAAGCATAGGGAACGTTCCATGATGCCTTGGCCAACTTTTCCCCAGTAATATAAATACTACCTTGTGTCTCCTCTGAAAATAGGCTATGAACCTAGTGGGACTAACCCTGTCAACAAAGGATAAGCAAATAAAATAAAATTAACAAACATCCTAGACCAGCTAGTCCATACAGCCACTACATGTGCTAAAATCCTTGATCTAGTTGTCACAAAAGGCCCCCACCCCCTGTGTAATGTCCTCTTCAGTAAAGTTGGACTATAAAACTATGTCCTTTGAAATAAAAATAAAGCCAGAGACCCCAGCTAACCCTGGAACTTTCAGGAAATTTTCTAAGGCAAACTTCTAATTGTTAAGGGATTACCTGGCAAAATTTCAACCCCCCCCCCCACGAGACCCTGAGAACACCACTGGCTATGAGAAAGTATTCACAGAAACCATGTACGATCATATAAGTAACTGCAGAGAGGCAGTTGTACTTACCAGGAATAAGCACAATATAAGCTCACCAAATAAGCCAGCCTGGAAGGATCCAGCATCAATAAACTGTATAACAAAATGGAGAAAATCACAGGAAAAATTAGGAAGTGCAATGCTAAGGAAGATAAATTCTTTGTCAATGTAAACAAGCTAGTTAGTGGGCTAATCAAACCTACTGAAGCCAAATTTGAGGTAAAAACAGCCTCCAAGGCCAATGGCTGTTGCAAAGCTTTCTTCAGCTATGTCCACAACCTCAAAGGAAGTACACTGCAATTTGGCCAACTAATTGTAAACGGAGCCACATGTGCTAAGCAAATCTACTTTGGCAAAGAAATTCATCTCCAGTTTTACTCCCCACACCCCCTAGACTCCCATCAGGAAATACCATTGAGCATAACTCCCCCAACTATCACTAGGTAATAGGTCCTCATTGCACTATCCAGGCCAAGAACACCACATCAATGGACCTGATAATATCCCAGGATATCTCTTAAATAGCATAAAACATGATTTATGAGGACCACTAGAATCACTATTTAACAGTAGCCTCCAGGAAAGCTTTGTGTCAAGTGAATGGAGGACTGTGACCATCATACGTCTACACAAGGGTAGGTCATCTAAAGAACCTGGTAATTATACAGAACCATAGGTCTGACTAGTCTCATATGCAAAGTCATGAAAAGGATTATCATGGAAATGATAAACAATGACATAGGAAACCTTCAGATACTCTATACAACCCAGTCTCATTTCATCAAAATCAGGTCATGCCTACTCCACCTGGTGAACCTTTTCGAGAAGCTCACCAGTGTAAAGGTTGAAGGCAAAACTGTGCATACTACTCAGGGTGACCTAATCAAGGCATGTGACAAAATATTCCACTCAGGCATTGTAGACAAACTCATGAAACTAGGTATAAACCACTATGTCACCCACTGGATAGCTAGTTGGCTCAAAGATAGGACCCAATAAGTTAGGATAGGGGAGTCCATCTCCACAAAGAGACCAGTCACTAGCAGAGTCCCCACAGGGTTCTGTGCTGGACTTGCTTTTTTTTTTGGCATCTGCTTTTCTGAATTCAAGGACAATGTCAAGGCCATCCGGCTGCCCAAGTTTGTATATAATTGCAAACTAGGTGCAGTCATACAATCCCTCCAAGACACAAATACCCTCCAAAAATGCCTGACGCAGACAAAATCGTGTGCCAGAGTAATGGTCTGAAACTCATTGCCAAGAAAAGCTTAACAGTATCCTTTGGAAAATCAACTACCCCTGGAAACTACCACATAGATAACATACCCCTAAGAGTAGATACAGTAGTTGGGTATTTGGGATCACATGTAGACAGTAACCTGGCCTTTGTCAATCATGTATCTACAGTAGTAAGGAAATCATTCTATGGTGCACAACTTATGAGCAAGGATATGGCATCTAAGTTCACGGATGTTATCGTTCCACTTTAGTTGGCCCTCATCATACCAGTCACTGAGTACAACAACCCCTGTGGGATGCACCTGACAAGGTATATGTAACAGCTGGAATGTCTACAGATGTTCCTCAGAAAAAGAATTCAAGGTTTAAACATGTCTTAAGCAGATCACCTCAAAGCTCTATCCCTACACCCTGCTTGCTCCAGACTGTTGACAGGCGGTCTATGTCTAGCTTTCAAGGCATCCTCAGATCCCATTCTGATGGATCTGCTTCATATTTGCATAACAAGTACCATCAGAATTACCCAATCTAGGGACTTAAACATTGTCTGCAACATAAATATGACATGTTGAAGGGACAGGAGTGAGTCTCGGAGAAATCCCTTCTCTGAAACACGCTTCTAAACCATGTAAAGCAGATTTCTTCCCTAACTGAATTCAAGTGTAACCTGGACCAGTGGATGAGGAATCAGAAATTACCCATGGCCTGACATCCATGTCTCTAATAGATGGAGGCAGCCTGTAAAATGCTTGATCACCCAAGCTGTGACTTGCATAAATGTCTGACCCCCCAAGCATTAGCTTACTCATACCACTTAAAATAACCTTAGGGTACCAAAACTTGCAAGATATATTTTGGAAGTAAGGCTAGGGTTAAAGTGACCCTAGGAGTTGTCAGCCCAGTATACACCTATGAAGCTATTAACTTAAAAATAGAAGCATTTATGATGGATGGATGAGTTGAAGTGGTAGAAGGTTGGACTACAAAAGGACTGAAAGAAACCGACAAAAATAAAGTGAGCTGAGGCATGTTCACATTTATACTTATATAAAGCACTCCTAGAATGTTTGCAATTAATCTCACTAAGATGGACAGCCATTCTATGTTTAAAAGATCTGAAGGTTTTGCATACATAAAATGTCTCACATTGGCATATAGCCATATAAATTATCCATTCAGTGGAATATGTAATCAAATGCCTAATTTCATAAACCTTTGAGGTATTAATAGATGTAAAGGATTTAGTTTTCGATATTACCTTGCAGTATACACAGTTGCCATAGAACATGCAGCTGATTTTGTTAAATTATTTTGAGTGCTGGATCTTGCCTTTGAGGCTTTTGCACCAATGTTTACATTGATCTACTTCCATGCACCAGTTGTCGGTCATTCCACCATTTTTTTGTGTTAGTGTATATGTATACATCTATATATATATATATATATATATATATATATATATATATATATATATATATATATATATATATATATACACACACACGCACACACACACACACACACACACACACACACACACACACACACACACACACACACACACACACACACACACACACACACACACGCACACATACACACACATATATATATATATATATATATATATATATATATATATATATATATATATATATATATGTACGTGTATGTATATGTATATATAGGTTCACTTTATAATCTCGATATTCTGAAATACCGAATTTCAGAATACTGAGATTATAACCGAATGCTCGGAATCGTGAAAGACCAGAAGAGCAAAATTTGAAATACCGAAGTTCAGAGCTTCTGGTGTTGCGGTGTATGAATGGATGTAAGTGCAGGTAAGTTTGTATGACTGTGTAGGTTATGCGCTGTAGTGTATGTTAGTGTGTGTTTTAGTTGTGATGTGTGTGTGCAAGGGGCTGTGAAATGTGTGGGTGTGAGTTGCCTTTGTGTGTGTGATTATGAGGTCTTGGAGTTAGAATATATAAGTAGGGGGGTGTAGGGGGCACAGCCTCCCATATGGGGGGTGCAGGGAGGCGAAGCCCCCCCTGCTTGTTTTTAGTGTAGGTTAGTTTTTTTGTGTATGGGGGGCAGTTGTGTGTATGTGAGTGTGTTTATGTAAGTGTCGGGATTTTGAATTTGGCGATTATGGGCATTCGGTATCGTGGTGTTTCGGCTTTATGATCTCGATATTCTGAAATTCGGTATTTCTGGATTTCGAGATTATAAAGTGAACCGTATATATATATATATATATATATATATATATAGATATATATATAGATATATATATATATATGTATGCATGTATATATATATATATATATATATATATATATATATATATATATATATATATATATATTTATTTTACATTTTTTAACCGGGGGTGTCTGACTGAGCCAAAAAGGCCCTTTTTCAGCAGCAGAGGCCTGGAGAGAAAAGAAAAATTACATATATATATTTATTTATTTATTGTTTTATTTTATTTTATTCATTTTATTTTACATTTCTTGACTGGGATAGTCCGACTGGATATATGTCCATTTTCAGCGGAGGCCCAGGGAGAAAAGCTCCAAGATAATAATACACATTGAACATTTAGTAAATGCTAGTTTCAAGCAGATTACAGTCATAAGCAATACCAGCATTTAGCACATATAGTACTAATTTATTATAAAACACTTTACAAAACATAACATTATTTTCAAAGTTATATATACATAACATTACATTCAGGTTTAAGACACATTGAGCAGCAGTTATACAATTGACCCTTCCTGAAATGGAGTGGCAGAAAAAAGTTAGAAGTAGTTGAAGGTAAGACACCTAAGAAATAGAGAGATCACTAGTCGGGGTTAGTGCAAGGACATAACCAATGTTAGTGCAAGGACATGACCAATGAGTTTTGAAGTATTTCTTGAGTTTGTTTTTAAATTGAGTTAGTGAGGGTTCTAGGGTCAAGTCAGCTGGGTGTCTTTCCATGTTTTTCCCACTGAGTTAGCAAACAGAGAGTCCCCAGCTGAGTAGTTGGATTTGTATGTTTGAACTAGGAGTCTAGTGGATGATCGCAGTGGCTGGGTGCTGGTGTAGGGGCTGATAATATTTTTAGTGCAGGTGTATTTTTTGGTTGGTAAAGGACTTTATGTGCCACTGTTACTTGGTTGAACTGCACTAGGCTTGGCGGTTCAAGCCATCCCAGGCGATTTAGGTTGTGACAGTGGTGTGTCCGTTAGGCTGTGCCAGTAGCAAATCTGGCAATGTGGTTATAGCAGGATGATTTATTAAGACCTGTTTTGTTTAAGTTGGAGAACAGAGGTGAGGCATACAGAAAAGTTGATAGTAGATGGGAACGGGCAATTCCAGTTCTAGCAAGTGGGGTAAGGAAAGGTTTGATTTTGTAAAGAGAGTCAAGTATTTTATTAATGGTTTTGATAAACAAGTAGACTCACGCGGAGTTAATGCTCTCACTACTAAAAACAAATGCCAAGTCCAATGGTAAAAAATAACAACTAGTGAGAGCAAAACAATGAAGGAGCACACAGATAGCATAAATATGCTATCCGAAAATACCAATACAGTAGTCCCACGAAATCAATGAGACAGTCAGCCAAAATAATAGGAATAATCCACGAAGATGAAGTAACTAAAAAATAGATTTATTGGGTGCACAACAGGTAAGCGCTTTCGCTATTAGCTTCATCAGACCTGAATAACAAAAGTGACTAAATTACTTAAATACCCTACTAGGCGGGAAAATTCAGAATATTTAAAACATCATTACATAATTGCATAATTAAGAATTTTGTACTAATTTATTAGAAAACAAGATCATGCTATGCATCATAACAATAACTACACAAAAAAACAATCTAAATCTTCAATTTCCTCATCTTTAAAAAGGATTGTATCGGCACTTTCCCATTCAGGCCTGGAAATCTATCTGATCTAAGCCTCATAATCCAAGTTGTTTCTTTCGACTCAGTAAAGGTACCAACATCACCTCCTCTAATGGTGGTATGTATCTTCTCTAAAATTCTGAATTTAAAAGAATGTTCTTGTCCACAATCTCTGACATGTTTAGCCAATGCATTGGAGACAGAGCCCTTTCTGATGTGGTAGACGTGCTCCCGCATCCTATCCCTAAGACATCTGTTGGTCTTACCAACCTATCCCTAAGACATCTGTTGGTCTTACCATCCTATCCCTAAGACTCTGTCTCCAATGCATTGGCTAAACATGTCAGAGATTGTGGACAACAACATTCTTTTAAATTCAGAATTTTAGAGAAGATACATACCACCATTAGAGGAGGTGATGTTGGCACCTTTACTGAGTCAAAAGAAACAACTTGGATTATGAGGCTTAGATCAGATAGATTTCCAGGCCTGAATGGGAAAGTGCCGATACAACCCTTTTTAAAGATGAGGAAATTGAAGATTTATATATATATATATATATATATATATATATATATATATATATATATATATTTTTTTATATCTATTCAAATATATGTATGTGTTACATTATATATACACATTTTTTAGTGTTTTTTCATGTGTATACCTCCCTCCATACACACATCTTTAGATGTATATATACATATATATATTTTTTTATATATATTTCTTATTCTATTTATTTTAGTTCCACACATGTATCTTATATAGAGGGTAATAATATCTTGGTATACCCTTCCTTTTGGTATAGGCAGGAAATGTGATTTTATTTATTGATTTTAAATATAGTATTTATATATGGTATATTGTATGTTTTATAGTTTTTTGAGAACTGATGTTGTTTTTTTGTGTAGTTATTGTTATGATGCATAGCATGATCTTGTTTTCTAATAAATTAGTACAAAATTCTTAATTATGCAATTATGTAATGATGTTTTAAATATTCTGAATTTTCCCGCCTAGTAGGGTATTTAAGTAATTTAGTCACTTTTGTTACTCAGGTCTGATGAAGCTAATAGCGAAAGCGCTTACCTGTTGTGCACCCAATAAATCTATTTTTTAGTTACTTCATCTTCGTGGATTATTCCTATTATTTTGGCTGACTGTCTCATTGATTTCGTGGGACTACTGTATTGGTATTTTCGGATAGCATATTTATGCTATCTGTGTGCTCCTTCATTGTTTTGCTCTCACTAGTTGTTATTTTTTACTAATGGTGTTGATAGTTTGATTGATATGCACATCGAACTTCAGGTTATTATCAACTATGTCACCCAGTAGTTTAGTTTGGGCTTCTGGGGAGATGATAGTGTCATTGTTAGCGGTTATGTTGAAGGATGGCAAGGGCATCTTGAATGTGGGGGAGAAGAGGAGCGGCTTAGTTTTGTTGGGGTTTAAGATTAGATGTTGATTGGAGAGCCAGTTTTCCACTGTATTGAAGGTATTTTGGGTTAATGTGAATAAAGTAGCTGGTGAGGTGTCAGAACAAATTAAGGTGGAGTCATCCGCATATTGAATGCAGGAAGCATCTGGGATGATTAAATGAATGTCGTTGATAAAGATGGAGAAAAGAAGGGATTCTAGTATCGAGCCCAGGGGGACTCCTGTTGTATGGGTAGGTGAGATGATAGCTTGTCCTGCCATAGGACTGCTGTTGCCTGCCCTGCAGGTAAGATTGAAACCATTGCAGTGCATGGTTGTTTACGGAGAAGGCCTTCAAGGTACTTATAAGCATTTTGTGGTCAACCATGTCAAAAGCCTTAGATAAATCTAGAAAGAGTGCTGGGGATAGTTTGTTATTATTGCAGTTGTGGTTAATGATGTTAGAGAAAAAGAGGAGGGCAGAAATAGTACCGTGGTGTGGCTTAAAGCCATGCTGAAAGTTGGACAACAGCTTGTTCTGTGTGAGGTACTGCATGAGCTGTATGTCTACACACTTCTCCATAATTTTAGCTAGAGGTGACAGAATAGCTATAGGTCTAAAGTTTGACAGTTCAGTGGAACTGCCTCCTTCATGTAGAGGTATTACATGGGAGATTTTCCATATAGTGGGTACAGTATCTTCAGATATAGCTCTGTTGATCAAGATTGAGATGGGGTATGCTATGGTGTCAGCAACCTTTTGCAGATAGTCTGCTGGGAGGAGGTCGGCAGCCAGGATGGTGGGTCTTAGTTTCTTAAGTAGGCATGAATAAGTTGAGTAGGAACAGGTTGGAAGGTAAAGTATGTTTGGGTACTGGGTGTGACTGCATTATAATTAGAGCCATTGGGAGAGAGTTAACTGACTAGAGACTGGATAAACTCTGTGAAGAAACTGTTGAAGTTATTAGCAATGTCTACTGGGGATTTTTGTTGGGAAGCTGAGGGGGGTGGAGTGGCATTTTGGCCTGAGTGGAGTAGTTTGTTTATTCCTGTCCAGAACTTTTGAGGTTTGTTTTGGTGTTTTTGCAGTAGATGATAGTAGTGGTTATTTTTGTCTAAGATTATGGATTTTTTTGGTGTCATTCCTTAGCTGTCTAAATCTTAGTTGATCAAGTGGGGCTTTTGTTTTTCGGTAGGTGGACCATGCTTTGTTTCCGAGTAAAAGTTTGGTTTTGGTATCTTTAGAAAGCCATGGTGCAATATTAGCTTTGGTTCTAATAGAACAGCTGGGAGCATGGAAGTTAAGAATAGCAAGGAATTTGGTGTTAAAGTATGCTACTGCTTCATCTAGGGGGAGACTTTTTAGTACTGACCAGTTACATGCCTTAAGTTCATTTTGAAACTTGGTGCAAATAAAATTCTTGTTGTTTCTTAATGTTCTATAGGTGGGTCGGTATGAGCAGTCTACTTTGAGCTTGATTAAATAGGTGAGACAGTGGTCACTTAGGTCATCATGCAAAGTGCCTGATTTATAGGACTGAAGATAGGTATTGACAAGTATCCAGTCTAGGGTACTTTCCTTGTTATTGGGTTTTCCTTTCCTGGTGGGGGAGGTTATGATTTGAGTAAATCCATAGAGGTTTATGTGAGTTGTGGGGGTTTCACAAGAGCAAGTGTTCCAGTCAATGTTGAAATCCCCAAGAACAATTGTTTCTTGGGGGTAGTTGGATAACCAATATAAGAAGTCTTCTAAGGTTTCTGAGTTCTTCCCTGGGGGAATGTAGATACAGACAATGTTTACATTTTTGTTTTTATTAATTTGTAGTTTTGAGATAAGTATTTCAGCATTATTGAACTGGGGTGGTTGTTGGGTGTCTACACTGACAG
This sequence comes from Protopterus annectens, assembly GCF_019279795.1. Classification (NCBI taxonomy): domain Eukaryota; kingdom Metazoa; phylum Chordata; order Ceratodontiformes; family Protopteridae; genus Protopterus; species Protopterus annectens. The sequence goes on from NC_056732.1 coordinate 1,543,809,502, forward strand.
ATAGGGTAGACTTGTAAAGTATGGCTACCCCACTACCCTTTCTGGTGGTACGGTCTAGTCGAAACATACTGTACCCTGATGACAGAGTCTCTGTCCTTGGTGGCAGGCTTTAGTCACGTTTCTGTTAGGCATAATATGGACAGCTAAGAGGGCATGCAAGGGATGAGTTTTGTTATTTATGCTCCTAGTGTTTAGATGGCCGGCCAGCAGCAGTAAGTTAGGAGGTCTATTTGTTGGAGCTATGGTGGTTGGGGATATAGTAGGGGGATCAGGGTCAACAGGTGGGGATGGACCATGGTCTAGGTGGATGTCATCGTCCTTTATGAGGTTGTAGTGTATCCTGAGTATGAGTTTTAAGATTTTGAATACAGTTTTGTAATAGTGTCTAGTTTTAGGACTAATCTAACTAGGTCTAGTACGATGGTAGTATTTAGGGGATAAGGAGGTACGCATGAGGAAAGTGAGTAAAGGTGCATTATTATCTATTGCGGATGGGATGGATGTTTGGAATTTAGAGTTGTGGAAATCTGGGTGATCCTGACATTTGTAGGCAGTTAGGAGATATGGGATGAGTAAAAGGGGTACAAGAAAAGTTAATAAGACTATTTTGGGTGACAGCATACTTGAAATTTAGGCAAAAGGAATAGTAGAGATGGAGGACTGGTGGCACCAGGTTGAAGGTGGTGCTGTTGAGTGACAAGCTGTTACTGATTGGTTTAAAAAGTGGGGTGTGGCCTAGTACCAATAAATGTGGCAGCACCAGAGGCAGGAAGAATTTAGGGGCAGGGTGGGGTGCAATGCGAGCCCGAGCGAAGTGAAGGCAAGCGGAGCAGGGATGAACCAATGCCTGTACTAAGTTGTAGAAGTTTAACCTGTATGAGGAGAAAAGAAGGGGGTAGGTGAAAAGAGAAGGCAGTAGGAGTGGTTAGAGGGATACCTTGATTGACTCAAGACACCACACCAGAGGTAAGTAAAATATAAGGGCCTAAAATCTGCACTCAGCACTTTAATGTTACTTGCACTCAGGACTTTCATTTTACTTATGTTTAGCAGGAAAGACAGACCAACAGTATACAATTTTGAGGATTCATATATATATATATATATATATATATATATATATATATATATATACATATATGTGTGTGTGTATCTATATATAAAAAGATATGCATATATGTATATATATATATATATATATATATATATATATATATATATATATATATATATGTGCATAGGTCTACCTGATTATGCCAAAAGCTGAGAAGAACTGTAAAGAGATAACCGACACCGGAAGATCGACAACGGAGAAGACCGAAAGTTGAGAATCCAGATGCTGAGAACACCGACATGTTAAGGTAAGTGTGCGATAGGGATGGACGTTAGGGTCAGGGGGTGGGTAAGGTAAGTGTGTGATAGTGATGGACGTTAGGGTAGGGTGCGGGTCAGGTAAATGTGCGATAGTGATGGACTTAAGGGTTAGGGGCGGATTAAGTGAGTTAGGGTTAGGGTGCGGGTAAGGTAAGTGTGCTATAGTGACGGACCTTAGGGTTAGGGTTTGGGTTAAGGTTAGTGCATAGATAGTTGTGTATGCAAGGTTTAGTGTAGGTTTGCAAGGTTTATAGTGTGCTTTTGTTGTGTGTGTTTTTCGGGAAAGGTATTTGTTTTGTTGATTGTGGGGATTGTGGTTTGTCGGGCATGTGAAGTTTTATGTTTTTGAACTTTCGGTTTTGTCGTGTTGGTTATTTCGATGTTGGTGTTTTGGCGTGTCGGTGTTATCGGGTAGACCCATATATATATATGTGTGTGTGTGTGTATGTAGTGTATGTATATATATATATATATATATATATATATATATATATATATATATATTTATTTATATATGTATATAAAGTTTGGACAATTGCACAAATGTAATTGACACAACAAACTGATAAGCAGCAGTGGGGAAAGAAGACCAATGTTTGAAAATGCTGCAATATAAAAAGATTGTGATATTAGTACTGGGATAACATGCATGGTATTAGTATGAAGGACACTTGAGGGAATCAAAAGAAAATCTTAAAAGGCCCATGTTCAGGGCATACCTATGCACATGCAAGAGCCAAACGGTAGGGATCCAGATGCTGGTGATGGGACGCAGGTGTCTGAATAGAAGCAGTTGCCATAGAACACAAAGTTCAGATTGGAGGGTAGGCCCAGAGGAAGGGAAATACCAGATAGAAGCAACTGTGAAAGCAGGGAGGGGTGGGCAAAAACAAGGACAATGCAGTTAATTACATAAAACAGTAGTAGTTTATCAAATCCCATCAGGAAAAGGAGAATACATAAAAGGTTAAAGAGGATGGCAGAATACATTGTTCTATTATAAGAAACAAAACTGATGATCACAAAGAGAGAAATAGACAGCAAGACAGGGGAAGAAAAGAGGGGAGTAGCAAATGTATTTCACACAGAGCTTCAGACAACCACAGAGAAAATGTTAAAAATTGGGATAGGTGTAGGATGTATGGTGGAAGATGTATGCTGGACAATATGAAGCATATCTGTACCAGGCAAGAATGAAGAAGAATTCAACAGTAACTTGTTTTGCTAACTGGGCACAGACAAGGAGAGAGGGAACAGAGATAATTGGAGAACTATCATATCACTAGAGGACATAAAAAAGATGAGACAGGAACTAGCTCAAGAAATGAAAGATGGAGAGCAGCTGGACATATGGAGGTAAAGTTATCACCCTGACAGGGTAACACACCTTCTCAAGAAACATTTTATTACAGGCGGGTAAGTTAGCCAGGTTCTTATAGAGATGGAAAACCTAATGGAAATAATGGAAGAGATCCAACTACAGGATAAACACACGTCAGATCATGCAGCTGTGAGACTTAAGGTAAGTGTACAGGAACAGACAGCAATGAGAAGGGTATGGAGGTAGGCCATTTACAAAATGGAAGTAAACAGAGGGCAAGGAAATGCTGCAAACGCTTAAAAATATAATTACAAAAATGGAAACAATCATTCTGTGACTTTCTTTATATCTTAGAACTGCATATAAAAGCATTTTAGACCAGGGGAAATTGGTGGTATTAACTTTCCTATTTTTGAATCTTATTCTTTGGCAGCGAATTTAGACATGATCATAATATGGCTAGATTATTCATACTCTATATGGTAGTCAATGGAAATTATTCAGAAACAAATAATTTTAATCCATAGGTTCATAGGTGTTTACTAGGCTAATGACCACAAGGGCCTTTTTTAAGCCTAGCTATACATCCCAAATCTTATAGGTTCATAGGTAGGCACTAGGCTATTAGCCCTAGGGCATATATAAGCCTAGCCAAAAAGGCACCCTGGCTTTCGCCACCCAAGAAAATTATTTTCCTGTACCCCTGTCGAGCAGAGCCACAGAAGTGATCCCTGTGGTGAATTTCCTATTTCCCATCCAACCATCAAGATTTTTCTTGAAGAGTGTTAATGAGGAGCTTTGTTTGACATAGATAGGTAGTTTATTCCAGAGTATGGAAAGTCTCTAGGACAGGAATCTATCCCTCCAGCATGTTCTGTTTATTGTGGTGACAAGGTTTAGGTCCCTAGAGCGTGTAGCTCGGAGGGATTGGGATTTCTTTAAGTGGAGCATGTCCAACAGCTCTGGGCTTGACATAGCTTTGTGTGTTAGGCAGAGATGGCCTCTGAGTAGGTGATATGTGACGGAGTAAAGCTGGAGTTTTTTGAGACGGTCTGCATAGGGCATCTGTTTGAGGCCAGTAATCCTCTTTGTGAGGTATTTCTGTGACCTTTCCAATTGTTGTAGATGTCTGTGAGGTACAAACCAAAAGGGGTGTTGTACTCTATAATGGGTCTAATGAGTGATGAGTAGAGGGGAACAATGACCTATTTTTTTCTGGATGAGAAACCTTTTGTGATGAGGTGAGCCATGTAGAAGGATTTCCTGACCACTGTGGCGATGTGATTATCAAAGGAGAGACTACTGTCCACCTGTGCCCCAAGGTCTTTTATCACACTTTCAGTGTTAAGTAGACTAACACTTATGTGGTAGTTCATGCGTACAGAGTTTTTACCAAAGGGGATGATAATACACTTTTTGGCATTGAGCTTCAGGCCATGGCTTTGACACCAGGCATCTGTCTCAGTGAGGCCCTTTTGTAGTATGTCCACATCGTTAGGAGTTTCGATTATGGCTCCTAGTTTGCAGTCATCTGCAAACTTTGATAGCCAAAGACCTTCTGTGTTAGCTTGTACTTCAGAGAAGTAGATACCAAACAGGAGAGGACCCAGGACTGAACCTATGGTATTCCACTTGTCACTGGTCTGAAGTTGGATTTGGAGTCTGCTACTTTCACAGTGTGGGTTCTGTCAGTGAGCCATTTGGCAACCCATCTTGTGACATAGGGATTTATACCTAGTTTAGTGAGCTTATCTATAATTCCAGAGTTGGGGATGGTGTCAAAAGCCTTGGCAAGATCTAGATAAGCTGTGTGAACCACCATACCCTCATCTATGGCTTTGGTGACTGCTTCAAAGAAGTCAATCAGGTTTAGGAGACATGATCTGCCTTTTACAAACCCGAACTGGGTAGGGTCCAGAGTTTGGAGATTACCAATGTCCTTGTTTATGAGTTCCATGATGATACATTCCATGGTCTTGCAGACCAGGCTCGTCAGGCTAATGGGGTGGTAGTTCCCGGGGTCCATCGTGGCTCCCCCTTTGGGGAGTGGAATAACCGTCACGGTGCGCCATTCAGTGGGCACAAGGCCTGAGGTGAGGCTATGATTGAGCATGGTACTTAGGTAGCGTGCCAGTTCATTCTGTAGTTCATATAGAATGCAGCCTGGGATATTGTCAGGTCCCATGGATGCTGTGTTCTTGGCTTTGGAGAGTGTGTTTTTTACCTGTGCAGCCGTGATTACAGGAACTTTGCATTCTTCCAGTATAGAGATGGGGCCTCTAGGGAGTGAGGGGGGGGTAAAGTTAGCACTGAACCTATCTGCCAGGATGTTGACAATATCAGTTGGTTATGTATATTTAGTGCCATTGTGTTGTAACTCAGAGCAGATCTGAGTGTTGCCATTGAGATTCTTGACATAGCTATAGAATGCTTTGTGGCTGTCTTTAGAGTCAGTGGCAATTTTGTTTTCATAACTAGCTTTGGAGGATTTTATGAGGGATCTCAGCTTCTTACTGAGGCTAACCAGGGAGTTCCTCCAGTCATGGGATTTTACTCTTTTTTGCAACAGTTTCTTTCTTCTGTTGTAGAGTTTGTTTATGGTAGAGGACCACCAGATTGGCTTCCTTTTTTTGGAGGATAGCATCTTGGTTCTGTTAGGGATAGCATGATCCATGCACTTGTGTAAGTGCTTATAAAGTGCATTTGTGTAGGATTCAGCAGTTGTACCTCTATTGTCCGTCTGCATGGGTGTCACAAAGTTTGCCACTTCTATCTTAAGAAGTGTGAAGTTGCCTTTGGAGAAGTTTTTTACGGTGGTTTCCCTAATTGGGAGATGTGGATGTTTAGGGTGATTAGCTTGTGGTCGGATCTGACCAATGAGGAATTGACCTCTGGGGTGGACCACCAGTTGCCCATGTTGGTAATGACCAGGTCTAGGATATTGCTGCACCTGGTGGGGGTGTGAATAAGTTGATCCAAGGAATTGGAATTTAAGAATTCCAGAAAACGTTGAGCAAAAGAGTTGGTACATGAGTAGTTTTCCCAGTTAATGGTGGGGTAGTTGAAATCACCCATTATTAGGGTGTTGGGTTGTACCCTAATACTTTCCAGTGTATCAAGAAATGAGGAGTGGGAATCCTGGGACATGGTGGAGGGTCTGTAGCAAGCTACAATTTGGATTGCGGTCTTGCCCAGAGTTAGTTGCACTTGGATAATCTGGGATGCATTATGCTGTGCAACCAGCCTGGAGGTGTGAATATCCTTAATGAATATGGACATGCCTCCACCTTTAGTACTTTGTTCTGGGTCAGGTGGCCAAAAGGTGTGGTATGAATTATAGCCTGGTAATGCAGGGGTGCTCTCTGGAGCCCTGAACCAGGTCTCTATCACTGCACAGATGTCGATGTTCCCCATTTTAAGGAGTGCCTCGAGTGAGTGCATTTTGAGGTTTAGACTTCTAGCATTGAGTAGCATTACCCTCAGATATTGCTTGCTTGTACCTGTTACGGTGGTGAACTTGTCATTTGAACCTTGCCTAAAAAAGGCACTATAGGGGTGGCAAGAGCCTTAGCTAGTATCCGGAATCCCAAGGGAGACAGGTACAGGCCATCTCTGGCAAAGCATCATGGTCTGTCATTCATCTTGTCCCAAGCAGACAAATACTGGATCCCCTTAGAATGACACCAGAAGCTTAGCCAATTGTTGAAGTCAAGTCATTTTATCCTTGTACCGTGGTATCATTCTGGGTAATGGCAGGATGCTACTCAGGGCTAGGGTCATACCTGCCTGGGCTACAAGATCGGAGAGCTCCTCCATGTCTCTTTTCATGTAGTCCAGGGAGGTACGTCTCAGGTCATTCACACCAACATGGACAATGACAGTGTCATATTTGTACTTGTTGTGGAGTGACCTGAGTGCATGCATTATGTGGCGGATCCTGGCACCTGACAGGCAGCTGACAGTAACTTTCTCCTTGTTTAGCCTGGTGAGTGGAACATCAGTGTGCCTGACTACAGAGTCACCTATGACTTGAGTGTTGGGTACATTGTTATGCCTTATGGGCTGTGGTTGATTGGCACACTGAGTTTGTGGGCTATGTGTCATTTGGGTTGTGTTGGGGGTGGAGTTTGCTTGCATTTCTGCTTTGGAGGTCCCTGATGCTTGGGCAAGTTTTTATTGAGAGCCTCCGTGAATGTAGGTGTGTGTTTTGTATTTCTATGTGTGTGTTTTGGTGGTGTAGGTTTTGAGGGACTATGTGATAAGTGTGGTGTGGTGCAAGTGTTTACCTTCTCCTCTTGACTGTCTAGTCCAGTCTTGGGTAAACAGAGCTTTGCTTCTAGTTTGGCTATATAAGTGCATCTCTCACAGGTTGTAGTGTTGGGTGGTAGGAGGACAGGGTTATCTGTATACATGAGGCAACTGCTGCATTGCCCTAAGATGCCCAGATTCATCAGGTAGACAGGAGAAATCACCAGGAGCTGAGCCTTAGACATGCCTGGATAGGTGCTTATTTATTAAGTACTAAAAACTGCTTTCCTCTAGACAAGTGAGGAAAGTTGAGTGCTGTAGTAATTTGTAGCTTATTTAGTGCTTACAACGAGTTCTAAACAAGTGCTGAATTCAAAGAAACAGATTTGAGTGCTGAAACTAGAAAACTGGCTAGTCCTAAGAAACAAAATTAAGCTAGAAGGCTTCCCTCCAACACAGAAAGGCTTGGGGGCTCAGAAGCCTACAAACAGTCTAGATCACTTACAGGAAAGGCAGGAAACAAGCTTAACATTTTTTTTCTTTCCCAGGTGCTCTCTTTGCACACAGTAGGAGTGCCTGAAATCAGAATATGATCTCACTGCACTCAGTTGAGTGAGCAAATGCGATGGGCCCAGAAGGAATATCCAAACACAAATTTACAAGAGGGGCGGCAGTTTCAAAACCACCAAGATTAACACCAAAACAAAACCATGGAAGGTGGGTGGGGAACTAACTGAGAAAACAGAGTAAAAACTTCCAGTTCAGTTAATATTCAATGCAACACAAATAAATCAATTAAAATGCTGTATTATTTGAAAAAAGTGCAGATAAAAGGTACTTAAATTCTCTTATACGTCCAGTTGAATACAGCTAGATCTTAGCCAGCCAAAGCTCAGGTTTTAAGCAGAAAATATTCCAAAATGTACCACTTAAATAGGCAGTAACAGAATATCAATGAATAAGACTACAATTACTGTCTATGCAGTCATGTAGAAATTAAGTCTTTAAAATGATTAAAAATCTTAAATACTGCCTTCCTAGGGTTACTAAAAGATTACCTGGATGGTAAACCTATCTAAGTTATATTCTTCATACATAAGGATAACCTTGAACTATTTTACAAATTATATATACATCCAGGTTAGTGGCACTGCACGAAGCATCAGAAACCATCCATGTGCAACTAACAGCGGGCAAAACTGCCTTTCAGTTTGTAGCCTGCTACAGAACACCCTCTCTATTACAGGAACCCCACTTGGCATTCCTGCGAACACTGGAGAATATGAAGGTCTCTCCAAACACTATGTTATTGGGTGACTTCAACTACCCAAGCATTGAGTGGGAAAACTACTCAAGCCCAAACACCCTCGCCCAACGGTTCCTTGAATTTATAAACTCTAACGCAATGGAACAACTGGTCACCACTCCCACAAGAGGGAACAACATATTGGACCTGGTCATCACCAACATGGGGACTCTATGTTCCACACCAGAGGTAAACCCCTCATTGGTAAGATCAGACCATAAACAAATTTCCCTGGACATCCATATCCCGTCACCACCCCCAGCCAAGGAAATCACTGTAAAGAATGTCTCAAAAGCCAACTTTGCACTTCTCAAGACTGAGGTGGAATCCTTCAAAGCCCCTGGGACAGAGGATAATACAGCCCAATCCGCAGAATCCTTTACAAATGCATTCTACGAGCACTTGCAGGAATGCATGGATTGTGCTATAACCAAGACTCACTCCTCCAAAAACAGGAGACCGGTCTGGTGGTCCCCGGCCATAAATAAGCTATACAACAGAAGGAGGAAGCTAGTACATGACAGAGCAAATTCCCAAAAAGGGAAGGCATCTCTGATCAGTATTAGCAAGAAACTTCGAGCCTTCATAAAATCATCAAAGGCCAGCTTCAAAAGAAAAATTGTCCTAGACACTAAAGATAATCACAAGGCCTTCTTTAGTTATGTCAGGAACATGGGCATAAACTCCCAGATATGCTCTGAATTGTTGCAAAATGGTACAAAATATACTGAACCTACAGACATAGCCAACATCCTGGCAGACAGATTCAGCGCAAACTTCTCCCCCCCCTTCCCCCCAAAGGAGCAAATGCCTATCCCAACTGAATGTAACCTCCATGACATCACAGATGCACAGGTGAAAGCTGCCCTCTCCAAAGCAAAAAACACAGCATCTATGGGACCGGTCGGTGTCCCAGGCTGTGTCTTACACAAGCTCCAATAAGAACTGAACCATCACATTAAGTTACTGTTCAAACTTAGCCTTACTACAGGATATGTACCCAAAGAATGGCGTACAGCTACAGTGGTCCCACTCCACAAAGGTGGTGCCACAACGGACCCCGGAAACTATCGCCCCATAAGCCTGACTAGTCTGGTCTGTAAAGCTATGGAGCGTATTATCATGGAACTCATAAACAAAGATATTGGAAGCCTCCAGACACTGGACCCTACCCAATTCGGCTTTGTTAAGGGCAGATCTTGCCTCTTAAACCTAGTTGATTTATTTCAAACAGTTACCAAAGTCATAGATGAGGGCAAGGTAGTCCACACAGCCTACCTGGACCTCGCAAAAGCCTTTGACACACTACCCCACTCAGGCATCATAAATAAGCTTACCAGCTTAAATATCAACCCCTATATCACAAGATGGGTTGCAAACTGGCTCAGAGATAAAACCCACATGGTCAGAATCGCAGGTGCCATGTCAGAATCCAAACCAGTTACAAGTGGCGTCCCACAGGGCTCAGTTCTGGGACCTCTCTTGTTCGGTATATACTTCTCTGAGGTTCAGGCTAACACAGGGGGATTATGGCTGACAAAGTTCGCAGATGACTGCAAACTTGGGGCCATAATCGAATCTCCAGCTGACACAAGCATCCTCCAAAAGGGTCTCACAGAGACAGATGCTTGGTGCCAGAGCCACGGCCTCAAGCTAAATGATAAAAAGTGCATAGTCATCCCCTTTGGGAAAAACAAGATGCCCACAAATAACCACATAGGTGGTAATCCATTAAGTACAGAAGAAGTAATTAGAGATTTGGGGACCAACGTAGACAGTAATCTCTCCTTTGATAATCACGTTGCCAAAGTGGTTAGAAAGACCTTCTATATAGCCCACTTTATCATGAAAGGGTTCGCATCTAGATCAAGAGAGGTCATTGTGCCCCTCTACTCGTCACTCATCAGGCCCATAATTGAATACAATGCCCCTTTTGGGATGTATCTTACCCGACACCTGCAGGAACTGGAGAGACCCCAAAATTACCTCACCAAGAGGATCATGGGCTACAAACAGATGTCCTATGCAGCTTGACTAAAGAAACTCCAGCTCTACTCAGTTGCTTACCACCTACTCAGAGGCGATCTTTGCCTGACGTAAAAGCCATGTCAAACCCAGAATTAATGGACATGTTCCACCTCAAAAAATCCAAGTCCCTTAGAGCTACACGCTCCAGGGACCTAAACCTCAGCACAAAAATAAATAGGACATGCTGGAGGGACAGATTCATTTCCCAGAGGCTCCCCTCACTCTAGAATAGAATCCCAATTCATGTTAGACATAGCCCCTCGCTGACCTTCTTCAAGCGAAATCTGGACGCGTGGATGGGAAATCGCAAATTCACCCCTGGGATCTCTTCAGTGTCCCTGCTATACAGAGGCACAGTAAACTAATCTTAAAAGGGTACCTTCTGTGACCTACTTTACAGAGGCACAGTAGGCTAATCTAATAGGGAGGTGGAAGCCAAATACATTCTGGCTAGGCTTATAAATGCCCTAGGGCAGATAGCCTAGTATCTACCTATGAACCTATAAGAATCTTACCATTAAAAGAACATTTTTATTTTTGTTTTTGGCGTAAACTTTAATTTTTAAAGAAATGGAAATACTTAACATTTTAAATATATTAATATGGTCTGATGGATAGAAAATGGGCAAATAATTTCATTACAAAAGGCACTTGGAGAATCTATTTCAGATGGAAAACGTACTCTTTTAATTTCATTAATAATTAATAAATTAAATAGTAATTTTACTTTATTGATTGGATGTGAATGGAAATCCATCCCAGAATTATGTGATTGTTTAATTTCAATTTTATCTAGTAGCATTTCTTATAAGGGACATTTATCTTGACTATACAAAATGAGCCGATTAAATAATTCTAATTTTGATAAGAATTATTGGAAATTTTTAGAAGTGAATAATTTACAAAATATAATAAACAATGAAAATTTAAATTTATTATTGAGACTGGTTGCTCAAACCACATCTAGTATATACTGGAAAGTGTTTATGTGGAAATATATATATATATATATATATATATATATATATATATATATATATATATATATATACATATATATATATATATATATATATATATATATATATATATATATATATATATATATATATATGGATTCACTTCAGAATATAGAATCCCAAAATCTTGAAACCTAAAATATCGAGACCAAAATCTTGAAATTTCAAAACACACTGAATTTCATAATATTGAAAACACACAAGATACCAATACTGACTTTATTCCTGCACAAGTACATACAGAAACATTAAAAAAAAAAACATATGACTTTTCTCAAAGTGTAAGCAGGGGGGCAAGCCCCCCTGCACCACCCATGTGGGGGTTGTGCCCCCCACACCCCCTGCTACTTAAATATATCAACTTTGAGATTGCACATACTGTAGTGAAGTTGTTGAAAGTACTATGTTTCTGTATGTACTTGTGCTGGGATATTGTCAGTGTTGGTATCTTGTGTGTTTTCAATATTATGAGATTCACTATTTTGAGTTTTCAGTGTTTTGAAATTTCAAGATTTTAGTCTCGATATTTTGGGTTTCAAGATTTTGGGATTCTATATTCTAAAGTGAATCCATATATATATATATATATATATATATATATATATATATATATATATATATATATATATATATATATATATATATATGCATATCTATATATATATATATATATATATATATATATATATACACACACACACACACACACACACACACACACACACACACACACACACACACACACACACACACACACACACACACACATAATTGTTATTCCTCCATATAAAATTTCAATATATAAGCAAGTTGATATTTTATCTTGTTAGATATATGAGGCATTGGTTAAAGCAGAACGGAATATGATTTTTTGTAAATTATAAAGAACATACAACCTTTGCGGAAGATGTTAGCATTTTTAAAATGTTCATGGACTAATAATTGTGAAAAAGAAAGAGTTACATAGGATCATAGGAAGTTACTAGGCTATTGGCCCTGAGGCCCTTATAAGCCTAGCCAAGAGTTTAGCCAATGTTTAGACAAGTCAGTACCCAAAGGTGGAATCCCAGGGGTATTTTATGTTTCCCATCCGGTTATCCAGGCTGTGCTTGAAAAGGGATAATGAGGTACTCTGCTTGATGCGGAGAGGGAGTCTATTCCATAGATGGCGGAGTCACTGGGACACAAATCTGTTCTGCCAACAAGTCCTAATGATATCACAGACCAGGCTGAGGTTGCGCATGCGGGTTACTCGAGTGCAGCTTGATTTGTGGATATGCAGCAGTCCCATCAAGGCATGGCCTGGGATTCCTTTGTATGCCAGACAAAGGTAACCTTTGAGGAGTCTGTATGAAACTGAGTAGAGGGACAGGGCTTTTAGCCTATCTGTGCAGGGTAGATGTTTGAGGGCCTGGATTCTTCTGGTGAGGAACCTCTGTTGTCTCTCCAGCTGCTGCATGTATTTTGTGAGGTACATGCTAAAGGGGGCATTGTACTCAATAATTGGCCTTATAAGGGAAGAATACAGGGGGTGTTATGTCATCCTTGTCCCTGGATGAGATGCCCTTACTTATGAGGTGCGCCACATAGAAAGCTTGCCGTACAAATGAAGCAACATGGTGGTCAAAGGTCAGGTTGCTATCTACCTGGGTGCCCGAATCCCTCATGACTGACTGCATGCTTAGAACATTGTTATTAATGTCATAATATGTGGGGATGTCACTCTTGACATTCAGCTTAAGGCCATGTTTCTGGCACCAGTCATTTGTTTGGGTGAGACCCTCTTGAAGGATGCCCACATCACTTGGGGAATTGATGACCATGCTCAGCTTGCAGTCATCTGCAAACTTGGTCAGCCATAGCCCACTGGTTTTGGCCTGCATCTCAGAGAAGTATATCCTGAATAACAGAGGCCCCAAGACCGATCCCTGGAGTACGCCGCTCATTACAGGTCTACTGCTTGAGGTGGCTTCTCCTATTTTGAATAGGTGGATTCTATCAGTGAGCCAGTTTGCTACCCATTTGATAACATATAGATTGATACCTAGTTGAGAGAGTTTGTCTACTATGCCCGAGTGGGGAATAGTGTTGAAGGCCTTGGTCAGGTCAAGGTAGGCAGTGTGCACCATCTTACCCTCGTCCATGGCTTTGGTGACTGTCGCAAAGAAGTCGACCAGATTTAACAGACATGAACACCCCTTGACAAACCCAAACTGTGTGGGGTCGAGTGTTTGGAGGTTGCCAATGTCCCTGTTAATGAGGTTCATGATAATCTGTTCCATGGCCTTGCAGATCAGGCTAGTTAGGCTGATGGGTCTAGAATTTTCCAAATCAGTGGATGCTCCACCCTTGTGCAAAGGATGACAGTGGCTGTCCTCCACTCAGCTGGGACAAAGCCGATACTCAAGCTTTGGTTGAATAGGGTGCCTAATGGTGTTGCAGGTTCATGCCTGAGTTCATGTAGGATGCAGCCTGGGATGTTATTGGGTCCCATGGAGGCTGTATGTTTTGCCTTTGAGAGGGCAGTGATTACCTGTTCCCTAGAGATAAGGGGAAGAGGGCAGGTACTGGTGATGTCCTGATTTACTGATTGTTTGTCAATGTCCCACTAACTGAAATAATACAGAGTAAACAAAATCCTATGTTCTGGGGCTTATTGGTTATAGCTAGGAAGGTTATTACAAAAAATGAAATTTTAATTCTGTACCCAATTAAGAATTTTTAAAATTAGCAACTTTTTATGCAAAAATAAAACAAATATAAATAAAAAACATCAATGTTGGATGCTGGGATAACTTGGGAATGCTAACTGCATAATATAACAATGATTAATAATTTTTTGTTATGCAATAATTTGATTCAATATGTTAAATTATATTTGTTTTAACATTATACTTATTTTTATCTTCCTGCAAAATATGTATATATAAACTTAAATTCAAAACAAGGTAAAAGAATACTGCAAGGACTAATAAAAGAGTCAGAAGTGGTCAATATGAATTACAGGCATAAACAGGAGGAATGCTTATGAGATAGAATCAAGGTCACTGCTGAGAAAACTGATGAGCACAGAAAGAAAGAAAAGGAAGGGAAGAAGCGTTCAGTAACTGAGGACAGGGTACAACAGATCCTACAGAAGACAGCAGGAAGAAAGGAAAGTATAAGTGAAAAAAGCAATAAGAATGGAAATAGAAAGTAAAATTATCACAGACTGAGAAATCCAATAATGGTACTTGCAGAACTATAGGTGGATAGTGAGGAGGCACAAGGGAAACAGCTAGCTAACAAGAAGCAGGCATGTAAAAAGAGGATAAAGGGTGGATATGGAGAATAGTCATAGGTGACTCTATAGTCAGGCACACTGATGTCCCACTCACCAGGCTAAACAAGGAAAAGGTTACTGTCAGCTGCCTGTCGGGCGCCAGGATCTGCCACATAACCCATGCACTCAGGTCACTCCACAAGTGCATATATGACTCTGTCATTGTCCATGTTGGTGTGAACGACCTGAGATGTACCTCCCTGGACTACATGAAAAGAGACATGGAGGAACTCTCCAATCATGTAGCTCAGGCAGGTATGACCCTAGCCCTGAGTAGCATTCTGCCATCACCCAGAATGATGCTGCAGTACAAGGACAAAATGATTGACTTCAACAATTGGCTAAGCTTCAGGTGTCATTCTAAAGGGATCCACTATCTGCCTGCCTGGGAGGACATGGTCGACAGACCACAATGCTTTGCAAGAGATGGCCTGCACCTGTCACCCCTGGGATTCCAGATATTGCCTAAGGTTCTTGCCGCCCCTATAGTGCCTTTTTTAGGCAAGGTTCAAATGATAAATTCACCACTGTAATAGGAACAGGCAAGCAAAAATTGAGGGTAATGCTACTCAATGCTAGAAGTCTAAATCTCAAAATGCACTCACTCGAGGCACTCCTTAAAATGGAGAACATCGATATCTGTGCAGTGACTGAGACCTGGTTCAAGTCTCCAGAGAGCACCCCTGCACTACCAGGCTTTAACTCATACCACACTTTTCGAACATGTAACCTGGACCGGAACACCAAACTCGGAGGTGTGTCCATATTCATTACGGATATCCACACCTCCAGGCTAGTTGCTCAGCATAATGTAGCCGAGGTAATCCAAGTGCAACTAACTCTGGGCAAAACTGCAATCCAAATTGTAGCTTGCTACAGATCCCCCACCATGCCCCAGGATTCCCACTCCTCTTTTCTTGATGTACTGGAAAATATTAGGGTTCAACCAAACACCCTAATAATGGGCAATTTCAACTACCCCACCATTAATTGAGAAAACTACGCATGTACCAACTCCTTCGCTCAACGCTTTCTGGAATTCATAAACTCCAATGCCCTGGATAAACTTATCCACACCCCCACAAGGAGCAACAGTATCCTAGATCTAGTCATTACCAACATGAGTGATCGGTGTTCCACACCTGAAGTCAACGCCTCATTGGTCCGATCCGGCCATAAGCTAATTACCCTAGATATCCACATCCTGCCCCCACCCCCCATTAAGGAAACCATGGTAAAAAATTTCTCCAAAGCCAACTTCATGCTTCTTAAGACAGAAGTGGTGGACTTCATGACACCCATGCAGATGGACAATACAGTTACGACTACTGAATCCTACACAATTGCACTTTATAAGCACTTACACGAGTGCATGGATTGTGCTATCCCAAACAGAACCAAGATGCTATCCTCCAAAAAAAGAAAGCCAGTCTGGTAGTCCCCTGCCATAAACAAACTGTACAACAAAAGGAAGAAACTGTTACAAAAGAGAGTAAAATCCCATGAGTGGAGGAGCTCCCTGGTCAGCCTCAGTAAGAAGCTGCGATCCCTGATAAAATCCTCCAAAGCTAGTTAAGAAAACAAAATCACCACTGATTCTAAAGACAACCACATAGCATTCTATGGCTATGTCAAGAATCTCAATGGCAACACTCAGATCTGCTCTGAGTTACAGCACAATGGCACTTAATATACAGACCCAACTGATATTGCCAACATCCTGGCAGATAGGTTCAGTGCTAACTTTACCCCCCCCCTCACCCCCTAAAGAGCCCATCTCTTTACCGGAAGAATGCAAAGTTCCTGTAATCACGGCTGAACAGGTAAAAACCACAATCTCCAAAGCCAAGAACACAGCATCCATGGGACCAGACAACATCCCAGGCTGCGTTCTACATGAACTACAGAACGAACTGGCACCCCACCTAAGTACCATCTTCAATCATAGCCTCACCTCAGGCTTTGTGCCTGCTGAATGGTGCACAGCGACGGTTATCCCACTCCACAGGGTGGGAGTCATGACGGACCCTGGGAACTACTGCCCCATTAGCCTGATGAGCCTGGTCTGCAAGACCATGGAACATATCATCATGGAACTTATAAACAAAGACATTGGTAATCTCTAAACTCTGGACCCCACCCAATTCGGGTTTGTAAAAGGCAGACCATGTCTTCTAAACCTAATAGACTTCTTTGAAGCAGTCACCAAAGCTGTATACGAGGGTAAGGTGGTTCACACAGCCTATCTAGATCTTCCCAAGGCTTTCGACACCATCCCCCACTCTAGAAATATAGATAAACTCACTAAACTAGGTATAAATCCCTAAGTCACAAGATGGGTTGCCAGCTGGCTCACTGACAGAACCCACACTATGAAAGTAGCAGACACCAAATCTGACTTCAGATCAGTGACAAGTGGAGTACCACAGGGTTCAGTCCTGGGTCCTCTCCTGTTTGGTATCTACTTCTCTAAAGTACAGGCTAACACAGAAGGTCTTTGGCTACTGAAGTTCACAGATGACTGCAAACTAGGAGCCATAATCAAAACTTCTAATGATGTGGACATCCTATAAAAGGGCTTCACTGAGACAGATGCCTGGTGTCAAAGCCATAGCCTCAAGCTCAATGCCAAAAAGTGCATTGTCATCCCCTTTGGTAAAAACTCTGTACCCATAAACTACAACATAGGCAGTAGCATACTTAACACTGAAAATGTGATAAGAGACCTTGGGACACAAGTGGACAGTAGTCTCTCCTTTGATAATCACATCGCCACAGTAGTCAGGAAATCCTTCTATGTGGCACAGCTCATCACAAAAGGTTTCTCATCCAGAAAAAAAGAGGTTATTGTTCCCCTCTACTCATCACTCATTAGACCCATTATAGAGTACAATTCCCCTTTTGGTATGTACCTCACAAGACTTCTACAACAACTGGAAAGGCCACAGAAATACCTCACAAAGAGGATTACCAGCCTCAAACAGATGACCTACACAGACCGTCTCAAAAATCTCCAGCTTTACTCCGTCACATATCACCTACTCAGAGGTGATCTCTGCCTAACATACAAAACTATGTCAAACCCAGAGCTGTTGGACATGCTCCACTTAAAGAAATCCCAATCCCTCTGAGCTACATGCTCTAGGGACCTAAACCTTGTCACTACAATAAACAGAACATGCCGGAGGGATAGATTCCTGTCCCAGAGACTTCCCATACTCTGGAATAAACTACCTATCTATATCAAACAAAGTTCCTCATTAACACTCTTCAAGAAAAATCTTGATGATTGGATGGGAAATAGGAAATTCACCCCAGGGATCACTTCTGTGTCTCTGCTCGACAGTGGCACAGGAAAATAATTTTCTTGGGTGGCAAAAGCCAGGGTACCTTTTTGGCTGAACTTGTATAGGCCCCAGGCTAATAGCCTAGTACCTACCTATGAACCTAGGATAAGCTAATCAGAGAAAGATTCAAAGAATATAACAGGGAGCTGCTTGGCTTCTACCACTCCTATAGAGTGTGCGGGTCACATTTTTACTCAGGCATCAGTGCATCATATAAAACAAGCACCACTGAGCAGGCGCACTGATCTTGCCTCCCCCGAGCTTGATGGACTTAATAGTTCAGTCGGTCCAGGGTTCAGCGGCAAACTACACAGATGCAGAGTAGCAAGACATTGTCCATTAAATGGTACTGCACTTTTTGCTGATCTGCTGCTAATCAACTTGGGTTTTGAAGTAACTTGAACTTGATCACCATCCTCCTGAGAGTCCAGTTCCCTCCTCCCTCCTGTGTTAAAATAAAAGAAGAAAAAGAGTTCTACAGCATCCAACCATCACACATTTGAGTATATTTACTGGGTCTGGCTGCCTATGTAGTAGGTACGTAACATTATGTTTATTATTTTATTGTAATCACTCCTGACCATACATTTTCTCATCTGTACTGGCGAAATTCCTCTGTATTTCTTGTTTTACTGGGGGGGGTGGGGGGGTGGAGTGTTTAATACACAATCACTTGTCTTTCACTTACCTTGCAGGAGGAAGCATCTGCTGTGTATGTCAGACTTACAGATATTAGTGTTGAACCAGGAGTAATTAGGTTCAGATGAAAAAAATCCATATTATTGTAAAGATGTTTACTATACAGCACGCCTCTGTTAGCATAGCGCAGCTGAAACCCGGATGTGCAGAAGTAGGCTATTTCCTCTTGGTAAACACAGTAGTATACACACTAAATACATTTTAAAAATTAGATCTCATTTATAGTCCGATATGTGTTGGCATTGTAAAACCTCACGACTTTATGTTTTAACTTTAAGTATTGGTCATTTGTTTGTCCTGACTTTAACACCAGGCTATTTTGGTTCCTGCAGGGTTGAAGCCTGTCAGCCTGTTAAAACGTAACTAATTAACTTGCACTTAACCCCATATGCATTATAAGTGTGTGTGTGTGTGATACACTGATTTAAATACTGTGCTCCAAAATGATGACAAAATATACAGGAGTATCAGATCGAGCTTCCGGTCATAACCGAGTTGTTACATGCCCCCTAATTTGATTCAAGAAATTTTCCTTTAGCTTTGTTCTTTTTTTTATTTTGTTTCTCTAGCCCTTAGCAACTTGGTTAAGATCTAAGAACTCGGAAGCCATATCAGCATGTGTGTGTGTGTGTGTGTGTGTGTGTGTGTGTGTGTGTGTGTGTGTGTGTGTGTGTGTGTGTGTGTGTGTGTGTGTGTTTATGTGTTTGTGTGTGTGTTTCTGTGTTGAGGGGGTAATATATGTGAGATGCTCTGTGTAACTTCCACTGTACAAACATGCTGTCTCTTCCCAAACCCTGTGCTTTTCCAGTGTCTATTGTTTTATTAGGGGGAATTTTTTTGTGACTGTGGCCCCACCATGGTTTCTGAATGGATGCCAGGTCCCCTGGGAAACTTTCTTGCTTTTTACACTGTGTTGCAACCCCCTGCTATGCTAGGTGTGTGTGTATATGATATGCACGGCCTGCGTCAGTGTTTGCCAGTGTTATGTGCTGTACCTCTTTGATGATGCTTCCAGGTTATTTAATGATGTGATATTTTTTAGGTAAATTTGACCTTATGAGATTTCCAGCCCATGCAGGAGTTTGCAACATCATTAGCCTTGCCAGATGAGTGCCATGGCAAACATTCAGTATGGGATGTTTCATGTTTTCTGTGTTGGAAAAAAAAAACTAAAATGTGAAAATAATCCTGTGGTGATTTAGAGGTAGGTTTAGCCCTACTCATTTCCCTGTGACTTTCTTCAAAAAAACAACTTTTTTTAATTGCACTTTCTTAATGTTATGTTTTTATTACAAGTAAAACTAGGAATGTATTTTAATCATTTTCATCTGCCACTGTCTGCTAACCATCAGCTGTCTACAATCACTCAAGCCATTCATTCCTCGTACAAGAGATGTATTTGTGCATTGCTGGTCCACTTTGTAACAGAGCTCTCTGTTCCTCTGAAAGATCATTTTCATAACCACTTCTCTGAGGTCTCAGCTGAGTTTTCTGTAATCACACAATCTACTTCCTATTGGGGTTTACCATAACACTACTGCATGGAATACTCAAATATTTAGTTCTTTGTTTTAAATGAAGTAAAAATTGCATTTCTACCTTCAGAAATGTAGGAGTATAGAAGAATCGAGGAATGTCTCCTGCTGACATTTTTAATAATCTTGCTTTGCACTTGTTTGTAGACAAGTGTTTAATGTTGCTGTCTTTATTTTGTTGCAGTCTTACTACTAATTAATAATTCTTTATTCCGGTCACAGCAGTTCACTGAAAATATTTTCTCTTTGCTTTCTTTATGTGGCTGATAATGTATTTCACTTTTTAAGATGTTAAATTAATATACTGCTGAATCAAAAGCACAATAATTTATAAACTGCCACAGAAAGCATAGCAGGTCTTTCTTGACTAAATGCAGGATAGATTATTTTATTTATATTATATTTAACATTTGTTATCCAGGAAAGTCAGACTAGGACAGAGCCTATTTTCAGCAGATGCACAGGGAGAAACACTCCAGATATATGTCTTTGGATTGTGGGAGGAAACTGGAGTACCTGGAGGAAAGCCACACAAATGTGGGGAAAACATGCAAACTCAGCACTGAAGGCACCCCAGCTGAGAATCGAACCAGAGAACCTCTTGTTGTGAGGTGACAACATTTAACTGCTGCACCAATGTGCCGCCCTATTTGGTGTATTCTTGTTCATTATACATACATATTTCTGATTTAATAGAAAGATATGTAAACAAACAAAAAAACAGAACGAAAAATAAAAGTTCTGATAATGAATTATTTTGCCATTACAATTAATTTTTTCTCTGCTTAAAATGTGTGCTGGCTGCATTTTTATGCATCATCAGGGTATCTAAACACCTATAAACCCAGCATAGCTTTTGTTTATCTCTATTAAAGTGCACAGCTGTGTAACAGATGCTCATTCTTATAATCCTTAATATATAATGATTATACACTGTAGGAATTATATGAGTCAGTATTATGATTCGGATAGTTGACAACCACATTTTTTTGAAAGAGTTCTTTAACACCTGTTTTGCCCTTCTCCCATACTCATACTGGGTATTAGAGTCTTCAGTTTATACAGCCTCATCACCATACCTCTGACCTTTGACTTGCTAGTTACAGGTGCACAGTTTTACTCCTTTCTTGCAGCCCCGGAGTCTTGGCAGCATGCCTTGGAGTTGCACACTTGGTCATTATGAGAGGCTGAGTGCTTATGTTCTCTAATGTATATAATATATGACGCTTATCTGCCTATTGCTCCTGATTAAAGAGTAATGTTCTTGAATAGCAGCACAAAGGGTGGTGAGGGATAACATCTGCCAGTAACAGAATATGGGATGTATTACATTAATCAACTCTGAAACCCTTTTTTTCTTCTTCTATTGCATGCCTTTGTGGGGTTGCTTGAAATGGAATACTTTTGTACAATAAGTATAATAATTGGTTTTTGCAGGGAGGACATAGGCAGAGGCTTTATTTTTTATCATATTTGCTGTGCTTTCTCAGCTTCTCTTTTGTGCCTGCCTGCATTACCTTTGCCAGTGGTTTGTTCTTTGCAAATACTTCTGTTCTATTTCCCCTCAGTCTTCTGCTGCAAATTTCAGTTCTTGCTCATTTCTTCCTGTACCTGGTTGTGCAGTTGATGAGGTAGATTTAATCCCCTGTACTTCATGATGCAAAGTCTGAAAGTGTCAGTCTCACCTAGGACAAATTCCACTACTGCCCTTTCAGAGACGTGTTATCAATAATTGTGAGTTTTCCCCTGACCATTGCAATGGCATCAGACCCTTCTTTAACCTGTTACTGAAAGGGGTATCTCTCCCTATTTGCTTCATTATAGTAGTGGCTGCCCTTACAGCTTTTGCAAAACTGGCTGCCAGTGGGGAGAGGTCCTTCTCTTGTTTAAATAGGATAAAAAGTGAAAGAAGAACATCCATGGACCAGAAGTGGTTATCTGCTTTATCTTTGTTAGCAGTGGAATTGGCTTTGGTCAAGCATTTGGAGTTTGATGATCTTGTGGATGCAACAAGCATGAATTGTGAATGATGGTGGGGTATGACAAGGTTGTGATGTCATTTGGCCAAGGGGGCCCCAGTCCAATGTCCTATCTAGGGCACCATATGACCTTGCTCCAGCTCTGCTATCAAGTCTTAGCTACCAAGTAAATTAGATAAAAGCATTTCAGATTTACTAGGCAGTATGTGATAATGGCCTTTGAAGAAATTTGTCCCTTCATATGAGAGCTCCAAAATTTTCTTACTCTACTGACACAATGGCTTCAACTCGAGTAAAAAGGAATTGTATCTACAATTTTCCAGATTTTATAAACTTTATACTTTTCTAATGACGTGTTAAAAGAGATAGTGGTAATCTTCCTTCAGTTTTTTTTAATAATGCTCAAGAGCATTTCTTCATATAATGATTACTTTGAACAACTTTCATTTCTGAAATTCTTTTCATGCTCTTTTAATATTTTGTTTTATTTTTAATATACTGGCTACATGCCTACCTGATCCATGTTGACCAATCCATTCCCCTTCCTATGTGTTAAGTTGGGTAATAACCCACCATGCTATTTTAGTGTCTGCCTCCTCCAATCCAAATGATTGTTCCTGACTTCAAACTTTGGCTTATGAGAGAAAGGAGATATGTGAGACCTGGGTAATTAAAGAAGGTCTTGCCACAGAAACCAGACAACTGCAGTACCCTTTTCTACCACATTGTACAGTCATGTAGTGATACTGGCATACCACATCATGCTTTTAGTAACCTGACTTTGAATGTCTGCTTATACTGTCAATATTATGTTGGTCTGCTGATGAGTTTCACCTGGACTCCTTCCTGACATACAGAATACCTGAACACCTAATCGTACACTCTCCAATTCCAAAGGAAGGAGTCCAGGAAGGGCAGGTAGTGCTTGCAGTGCACTTGCTTTAAGTATTCCTTCATATTGCCAGTTTGTATTTGCCATTTGGCCTTAGAGCTACAATGCTCAGCACTCAACTTGTGATCTGCATAGCAGGAGTATTGTGTCAGTAGATGTTTTCACATGAGATACCAACATATAAAAAAATTCATAGTGTGTGGGCTATTTAAGAACTGTGGTTTTATATTTTAAATGGACCTACTATCAGAAAATAATGCAGGGAAGTAGACAAGTCAAACTCTTTGAACAACAAGACTCCTCCTGATACTACAGGTATTATAGCTTTTAAAAGCAAATAAAAGTAACAAAAAACTAAATACCAGATGCCAAGTCACTGATATAGTTTTTAAGTCATTTCTTCAGTTCAAAACAGAACTTCCTCAGAAAAAAATCATTTCCTTGTGTTTAAATATGCAAATAAAGGAACACCCTAATTAATTCTACCAATGAAAACTTAAGTCTTCCGTAATATAGTCATGTTTAAAGTTTTGGTTCATAACTGCAGCTTAAAATAACATGAATAAAGCAGGAAGAATCCTTACAGGGAGTTAAGGTGGAAGATTTTATTAAATGTGACCTAGCCACCAGGACTAAATGATAAACTCTCTTTGAATAGTGTGCTGATGCTAAAATAAAATCAACTGGGCAAGTTTTTAATTTGTACAGTTCATGTGAAGCACATTAGTTATTTGCAAATTTTTTCATAATATTTGACTGATTTTCATTTTTATATATATGTTTTTAAATAGAAGCATTTCTGAATTATTTATATATTTATTCATGTTATTTTAAGATATATTTCTGAAATGAAACATAAAATATGGCTATATTAGGGAAGAGTTATGTTTCATTAGTAGTACTGATTAGTGTTTTCCTTGATTTGCATGTTTAAACAGAAGGAAATGAAATAATGTTTTTTTCTGAAGAAGTTCTGTTTTGTAATAAAGGAAGAAAAGTGTTAAAAACCTTATCAGTGACTTTGCTTTTAGTATTTATTTTTTATTTTTATTTTTTTAGTTTTTTAGTTGTTTTTAGTGTAAGAGTTAGTTTTTATTCTTGGTTTATTTATTTTCCATACTAAAACATCATGTCACAAGAAGAGTTAGAAGAACAGCATATTAACCAAGTCAAAGAACTCCAGAATTTGGTAAATACAAATGATTTAAACATTTTGATACAACTGTTGACACAAGTAGCTATAAAAATGGACAAAGAATTAGGGAGTGTTGCCCCAGTAAACAATACTGATATGGGTACACAAGAACTAATTAAAGGTAACATTCAGAATGTAAATGGAGCAGTAAATCAAAGTGGAAGTTCTAAGACTTCTGATGAAGTTGTTGCGGCCAATTCATTTGAAAGGAGGAAGGACAATCCCTCAGTGGAGTGAGGGGTTGTGAGTGATTAGTTGAATGACTAGTTTAAATAGACTTTTAATTTAAATAGCAGGAACAGTATGTCATTAGGATCTTTGAATGTGACATTTAAACATAGCATATACATACTAGAAGAACTGTAACTTGACAGAATAGTATTAGGATGCCGTGCACTCTAAAAGGTCTTAAGGCTTTTTAAATTTCCTAATGGACTGGAGGAAGGGTCAGTTCTACACAATGAGATAATGGAGTCATTTAATTCAAAAATGACTGGAAATTATGTGGTTAATAAGAAGAACATGTGCAAGTTGGAAACGGACATTAAAATGTTACAAGAAGAACTCATTAATGATTTAATTTTCCACTCCTATGAGGAACTTTTTGAAAAAGTATTTTTTAATGTTGATCAAATTTGTTTAAATATTTGCAAACAGAAAGAAAAGAGGTTTATATAGGATGAGCAGGATTACAAGTTAAAAACAAGACATTCAGCACCTCATAGTGTTAAAACTTCATCAAAGCACAACAATAATGAAAAGGAGTATAAGAACAGGCTGTTTGTGTATGGTAGTGAGTTGAATAATAAAGGAGATAATTTTTTAGTTGACAGCTGTTTACCCAGGAGATCCCCAAAGCTGCTACAAATGAACTACTAAAAGGAAGCAATGCGCAGTCTGAGCAAGAATGTAGAATCTAATCTGGATTTTTCAGTAACCCCATTATTCAGGTCATCACCAGCATTCAAAACATTACTGGGGAGAGGAACAGGACAGGGTCATTGCCAGCAAGATATATGGAAGGCAACACAACTGGAAACCAGGTTGTTTATGACTATGGAGGATTCATGTTATACAGTTAGTCATCTAGTGATTACCCCTGTTTTTGGAGAATTATTTTCAAAATAATTTACTTATGTGCCATCAACTCAACCAAATTAGGTGGAAACATTATTGGAATTGCAATGGCACATTAGGAAATTGAACTTAAAATTATTTTTGACGGCAAAGACAAGGGGCATTCAATAATAGGAGAGTCATGTCCAAATAAAAGGAAGTTACACAATAGTAGTACTTTCAGACCCCCCCCCCCAATGCCCCATTGTAACTTCTAACTGACAAGTTGTATGACATTGATATTGGGAACACTTTTGAAGGCCATAAGGACAAAAGTATATTTTATAATCTTACTACTGAAGAGAAGAGACAACCGAATACATTTAAGGTAGACAAAACTATAAGGGTTATGAAACCAGATAAAGGGGGAGGAATAGTTATGGATGTATTAACATACTCACAACAAATGTTAAAATATTTAAATTATGGGGAGTTTTTATTTATAACTGTCTCAAAGACTGAAGTGAATATAGATTACCACAGAATTGGTTGTAGGCTGTACTACATGGTAATTGAAAATGTAATAAAGTATTTGCATTCAGAAGAAGATTCACTTTTTCCTAATGTATTGTAATAAACTTTCTAGTAATCACTAGTAAAGTCCATAAAACTAAATTCTATGCTTGGATGATATATGCAGGAAGTGGAACATCAGTCATTAACAAAGATTCAGTAACAGTATATCTATCAGAGCATAAGGCATTTAAGAAATTCTGAAATTCCTCCTGATATTTAACATCCTTCTTACATTTAAGAAATATATAACACCAGAATGCCTTTAATGAGTTTCTTTGCAGCTCCACCACACAGATTCATTAATTATATAAAATTTTCTGATATGGTATAGAAGAACTATGTGTAAGTATCTCCAGGTGAATATCTTCCAAAAGGGACTTAATGAAGTTAAACTATTGGATCTCAAAATTATATCTTTCTCTTTATCATTATCAAACTCTTTGAGATTGTATTGGGTAATATAATCCCAATGTTTATTGTAAAATCAGTTTTCATGTGCAGAAACAACTTATTTAGTTTCAGAAGAAGAGCTCTTATATCACTATCAGCATTGATAAAAATGAAAAAAATCAATACTTTGAGATGAGCATTTTTCTGAGATTTAGACAGCAATTTCCTCTTTTCATCTAATTTTGATTTAACTTATCCATTGTGTATGTTCTAAGTTGTAGTTATTCATGATTTTGTCCAAGGAAAGTACTTTATTTCCATTCAACACTTAGACAAGTATATAATATTATTACATTTTAGATACAGCGTTAACTAATGGTCGTTGCTTAAATAAAATATACCTGTGTATGCAGTTGGAAAGATAGTGAAAAAACAATTATTCAAGAATGTAATCTTAGGAATAAATTTCCTAAAAGAATAGATTAATATAATTTCATTTTGTCAGTCTGTTGAGGGAACCACAGAAATATATTTACGACCTAGGGCAATTTATTATTCATAATGTAAAGAGATAAAGGAACAGATTTCAAATAGGAATTATCACATATACAGATATGTGTTACTTTCCCCTAAGCATGATAGGAGTTATCTGGCCATTGAATGACTGTTAACAAATCCAAAGCTTGAGCATAATTAATTACATTAGAAAATATAATTTATCCTTTGTTCCAAGAGCTGGTATGATTTATGAAAGCTATTCTTGACCCTCTATGATGTCACAAAAAGCTTGTTAATTTTACTGATTATTTCTCTCCTGAGAATAAATGTAATGGATTGAATAATATATCACAAATTAAATACTAAATCATTTTATGAGTAGTACTCAAGCCTCAAAGAAAAATATTCCATTTATTAGTAAAGTGCTTTATTTCTTCTAATTTAATGCTATCATTTTCATTAATGATAAATTCTAAATTAATTAAGATATGAGTACTGAGATGATCAGTGCAGTCTTTAAACAACTATAAACTTTATTTACTTGACCATATTTGATATAACCTGTAATTAATAAGTACAAATTCTGACTTATAATAATTAGATTTCATTTTAGACATATTTGTATATAGTGTGATGGTTTCTTATATTCCAATAACTTATTTGTTGATATCACTTACTATAAGCATGATACCATCAGCAAATTTTAAATTGTTAAATTTCATTAAGTTTAAATCCTCCAATTGTATTATTTCTAATGGGACATTCTTGTTTAGAACCCTTATTAATATCAGACTATGAGAAAGGAAGGAACCAGTTTTAATATTGG
Source organism: Protopterus annectens (assembly GCF_019279795.1). Classification (NCBI taxonomy): domain Eukaryota; kingdom Metazoa; phylum Chordata; order Ceratodontiformes; family Protopteridae; genus Protopterus; species Protopterus annectens. The sequence goes on from NC_056732.1 coordinate 1,543,837,113, forward strand.
TTCTTGAGTCTTTATGTTGTAGCATTGCAATGAAATTGATTGAAAATTGATATGTTTCTAAAGCTTTGAACAAATATGACCAATTAATTGAATTAAACATTTTTTTCCAAATATAAGGTATAACTGCTAGTTTAGAATTATTTATTAACATAATCTATAATTGCTATTGTCTTTTGAGCTTTCCTAGTTGATATAAAACCAGTTTGATTGTTATATAACATTTAATTGTTTCCTTCTGTTGGTCAGTAATTACAGGCATGAAAAGTTAATAATTCATGTTCAACAATGAGATTGCTTTATATGAGGAACATTTCTCTGGTCTTTCCCTTGTTTCCATATCAGAGTTGTTGTTGTGTCTTTCAGCTTATCCCGGTTAGGGGTCGCCACAGCGGAACTCCGTTCCGTTAATGTTTGGTAGTGGATTTTTACATCCCGAGTTACCAGCCCTGATGCACAACCTTCAACGAAGGCATGCCCATTCACGCATGCCTCCACACAGAAGACGCTCTAGCTGAGAATCGAACGCGACAACGTCTTGCTGTGAGGCGACAATGCTACCACAGCACCACTACCGCATTTCCATATCAGAGTTATTAAACAATATTTCCATGAAGATGGGATCACATTGCCTTTTTGAACTAAGGGCTACACATTTTAAACAAAGCTAATATGTTACAGAGCAATATCCATCCCTCTATCCATCCACAACCCCTTTTTCCCATGTTTGCACATGGAGTTGGGTTGTCACCCCAACAGTGACAATAATCTAGAGTCAGGGTTTACACCATCGGGTGGTAGCCCTGCCATGGTTATTCTTCCATACCACACACACACACACACACACACACACACACACACACACACACACACACACACACACACACACACCTATGGCAGTTTAGAGTGTCCAGTCTACCTACTGCACATCTTTGGAATGCGGGAAGAAAACAGAGTATCTGGAGGAAACCCACACAAACACAGGGAAGACATGCAGACTCTGCACAGAAGGTACTCCAGCCAAGAATTGAACTGGGGAACCTCTTGCTATGAGGTGACAATACCATCCACTGTGCCGACTAGATGGGGGTTGGTTAGACCAGATGGTGGTTGGTATAATGGCTAAGGTGTTTGACTCACAGACACAAGGTACAGTGTTACATGACAATAGTTTGCACAATTTTGGAATTAAACCATTTTTCCAGGAGCTTTCTTATTATTGACCTTTTACACCTGCTCTTTACTTTCCTTCAAAGTAATCTATATCATTAAAGTAGCTTTACATTTGTAGGATAAGTTATTTTTAATATAATTAGTAAGAAATCTGCTTAATTTCTCTCCTTCCTGTTTAGTGTGATTCCAATTTAATGGTTTATAGTAATTATTCAAAATTTGCATTATATCTTCTATGGTGGATAATCACTTATTTTGGACTTGATTTGGTTAGCTTAATTACTTAAATTAGCTCTATTAGTTAGTTTATGTAAACCTTTAGGAGTAGTAGCAACTGAATTGAATTTAACTTACTCTAATACTATTCAATTCTAGCACCTACAATGTCATGGTAATCTTTTGTATGATCTTATTTCAGTCTTTTCAGAATATTATCTTTCCTACAAGTTTTTTTTATTTTGTCATTCTATTTTTAATTTTTATTTTATACCTTTTTTTATTTTCTGGCATAAATTAGTTTTAAAGCAGTTCCCAAAGTATAATATCATCTACTTATCCCATTGTTATTTAGTTCTGTATAAACGTTTTTTCTATAGTCAAACAATCTGTAAAGTTTGTTTGATTATTTATGTAAGCAGGAATTCCAGGGACCAAGAGACTTATTGTAAGTTAAAACATAAAGTGTTATAATCTGATAAAGGACATAGACTGACCAATACCTTGTCCAGCTTAGAGCATAGATCAAATGAAATGTAAATTATGTCTATTCTGGTTTGGGTTCCAAGCACATAGAATAAATAAATAAAAGCAGATAATCCTTTTCAGCAAATAATATTATGTCTTTAAGATTTAAATGTTCAATCATAACTTCTCAACCATCCAGATTTTTGCAGGACGTCCAGATTTTTGCCTTGCATTTTTTTAGTCTGTTTCTCATATTTTATTTTTAGTTTTCTGGCAACATCATTGAAGACTGAATTCAGAAAATAATGACAGACATTTGAGTTTCAAAATTCATACCCTTCAGAAAACTCATGCTAATGCAAAACCTATTATTCTATCAACTTTCTTGGTTTACAAGAGCAATAGTTAAAAATTGTTCCTATTTTTGGGCCTTTTCCCCACATTAGTTATGTCTTTGCCCAGCTTTCTTGTGCTAAGAGGTTGAGAGGTATGTTTTCAATCTATTTTTATTTATTTATTTATTTGCAGTAGCAGACATTCTAGGCTGTTTTAATGCATTGATATCATCTTTATCTAAAATATAGTTGAAATATCCAGCAAAAATAGGATTGCCTTGCATTTTTTAAAAACCATCAACACAATTGGATGCTACTTCCCACCTGGCCAAATCATCCCTCCACTAGAAAACCTCCTCAGCTGGTCTACTCACCATCTCCCCCAAGAAACTACCATTTTAGGTGATTTCAATATTGACTGGCAATCCTGTTCTGGCAACCATCCAGCCCATCATGTAAACCTTCATGGCTTCACCCAACTAGTCCAGTCGCCAACCAGGATAAATAAAAACTCCAGCAAGCACACTACCCTGGAACTATATAACAGGCTGCTTATCAGATAGCCTCAGTAATCACTCCCCAACATTCCTACTCAAAAAATACCTATACTAAGCTACACCTGTCATCTACCGCCAAATACATAAAAAACTAAACTTTAACCCACTCATATTCATCTCATCCCTCAAAGAATGTAACTGGCATCCTCTAAAGTACCTCAGTCTTGATGATGCAGTTGAATTTTTTAATACTACCTTCCTGAGCATCCTTAATTACCATGCCCCCATAAGACTTTCCAGAATCAAAGCACAACCCTCCCCATGGCTACAGAAAACCACTAAGTCAGAAATGAAAAACAGGGATAAAGCCTGGGAGCACTGGCGCAAAACCAAAACCCCCTCAACTAGACAGAAATTCCTAGAACTCCGCAACAGAGTCAAAAAGCTAATAAAACAGGACAACTTCCAATACTACCAGTCTGCCGTAGACTCCTCTCAACACAGCCCCAAACAATTCTGGTCCTCCATAAACTCCATCCTCCACCCAGGTAAAGTCAGTACCCCTCCTCCTAACATCCCTCACTCCTCAGAAAATATTGCTACCTCATTCAACACATACTTCACACAAACCGTACTATCACTAGCTAAACAACAGAATACCCGTCCCCTCCAACCCACACCTTCAACTAGTAATCTCCCCACTGCCTTCTCTTTTTCTCCTGTACCTACCTCCAACATAAACAAACTCTTAACTAAACTTAAGACCACCAGATTAGCAGCAGACAACCTCCCAAGTGAATACCTACAAATCACAGCTGATGCTCTGGCCTACCCAGTATCCATCTTGATTAACCAATCTCTGTCAGAAAGTTACGTTCCCATACTGTGGAAAGTATCACATATAATTCCCCTCCACAAAGGCGGACCCTCCACAGAACTAACCAATTACTGCCCCATAGCTATTCTCTCTCCACTCTCCAAAATACTAGAGAGATGCATACACTCTCAGGTCTCAGACTACCTCCTTACTAACAACCTCCTTTCCAGTACTCAGCATGGTTTCCGACCAAACCATAGCACCACCACTGTCTTACTCTCCTTTACTAACACTATCCTTCAGCATAAAAACAATGGCTATCTCTCTCCTGCTACTTTCCTAGACCTATCTAAAGCATTTGACATGGTCCCACATAAACAACTTATCTCTGTCCTCAATAACCTATCCTTCTCACAATCAGTCACCAACTGGTTTCAGAGTTACCTGTCTGACCGCCAACAATCCGTTGTATGGCAGAATGACATATCTCCCCAACTACCTGTCTCCATAGGGGTTCCCCAAGGATCCATCCTTGGACCCCTACTCTTCTCTGTTTTCACCAATAATCTAGCCTCTGCCACCAAACATGGCACACTCATACAATATGCAGATGACTCAACCATCATCTGCTCAGCCCAGTCCCTACCCAAACTGCAAAAAGTCACACAGGAAGCCTTTTCCTCTGTTTGAACTTGGTTATCCGATGCCCAATTAATACTCAACCCAAACAAAACTAAACTACTCATCTTTCAATCCACCAAACATACTCAAAACAACTCTCACTTTAACATCACAGCAAAAGACAACATCACTATATACCCAACTGAACACACCAAATTGCTAGGAGTGGAAATAGACAATAAACTAAAATTTGACATTCACATATCCTTGACCATAAAAAAAGTCCACAAAAAATTAGGAACGCTATACAGAAATAAGCAACTTCTCACCAAAGCAGCAAAGATTTCAATAGCAAATTCCCACCTTATCTCCACCCTACTTTATGCCTGTCCAATATATACCAACCTAAGGCAATGCGATTTAAACAAGCTAGAGACCTGCTACAACAAAATCGCCAAATTCGCCACAGGGGCATCCTACCATAGTCACCACTGTCTCTCACTTGCTGAACTGGGCTGGCTTGAACTCCCTCACCTCCTTCAATGGTATCAACTCTCACTCGCCCACAAACTAGTAAATCATCCACTAAATGTCCCATCCCTTCAGAATCTACTCCAACCCTATCGCACCACCAGACCACTAAGATCCAGCAGCAAAAATCACTTGCAGATCACTAAAGCCAATAACTCTGCTGGTGAAGCACTATTCTCTTGCACCATAGCCAAATTATGGAACTCCCTCCCACTCACAATTACCTCCATACCATCATGCACCCACTTCAAAACTTTACTAAAAGCGCACCTAAAAACATGCTGGCTATGCCCTTGCAACTCCCACTCTAATATCACCCACCCCATCCAAATACTACCTTTCTTTCCACTCCACTAACTACCTTGATTATAACAAGCTCAGATGCTCATAAGCCAGTACTTATTATACAGCAGGAACTTCTTCTTGTAACATTTGTTAATGTCTGCTATGTACTTCACAGATAAAGATTCTAGTTGTCTACTGATGTACTATGTTCTTCATCTGTAAATATGTTGAAAGTAATTGCTATGTAAATTGTTAATCACTATGTAATCCAATGTAACTACTGTCGGTTTATTTTAACTGTGGAGCTTTTCTCCCCGGGCCTCCGCTGAAAATGGACCTACGTCTAGTCGGACACTTCCGGTCAACAAATATAAATAAATAAAATAAAGAAATAAATAAAAGTTTAGACTAAATGATCTGTAAATACTTTCTTGCCACCTTTGCTCCAACTCCTGGAAGCCAATATTCTGTAACAATTGAAAAGATTTTATTAAATTCTAATGCTGTAATTATTAGTATTCCCTGAAGATCAGAATATACATAGAGAGTTATTGGAATGACTGAGGCTTTTCTCCATAAAATGATACAGCTGTTAGGAAATCATAATCTTTAATACTAAGATATTTTGTATCATTTTTTCTAGGAGATGCATCTTTTGAAGTATGACTACATTTGCTGTATTTATATTTAAAACATAAATAAGAATATTCTTTAGTTTCCTCTGTTTATGCCATTTATATTAATAGATTCAGCTTTTAGTATATTCATGTTTTATTATCATGCAAACATTTTTACTTAACATTCATATGATAACTGTTGAGAAATATAAGTTTAATGTAACTTGCTTAGTGTATTAACTTTTATGGTAGAGCTTTTACTGTTCCAGAAACAGATTATAGCAATATACATTGCTAAAAATAACAAAACATTTCAGAGCATAATGTATTATTAACTTTAAATTAAGTCCACTGTCCCATGGGTACAATGTTCCTAGTTGAGTGTGCAGTTTTAATATGGTCAATACTATAATCAAGTGATACAAGACATGGGCATTTAAAACAATGGACCTTTTGTCATATTTCACTTTGTTAAGTGGATTATTTTCTTGACAAGCAATTTAAAATATCAGATGACCATTGTAGAGAAAAGAGACTGTTGTAGCAGACATCTTTTTATTATGCATACTACATTATCTCCTTACCTGATTTAGAATCTCTAGGAACCTTTATGCTCAGAGAGCTATAATGAAGATAACTCAGAAATCGCAAAACATGATATTTGCTAGATGAAAGGTAGTAAACAGTAATTATTGCAGGGGTGGCCATTTTATGAGGTTGGAGGCATGGCAGGGTATGTCCAGGAAAAAAATATTGGTAGTTATGTTTTGTAGTGCTAAATACACAAATTCTAAAGGATATAAATGAACACTGGGCAAAGAAAAGGATAAAAATGAACACTGGGCAAAATATTTTAAGGACAATGAGCATATATACTCAATCCCACAATTTTGCAATCTTTTTTAAATAAAAAATATAGGCACTGCTTGATAAAATATTCTGTAGTTTCTATTGTCTGTCCTCATGAGACAACAGAATCAAGACATAGTATGCTTAGTAGCACAGCTTATGAAATGCATACAATAGTATAAATACCTATATGCTGTAAATCTGAAGGAACATATATATATACATATATATATATATATATATATATATATATATATATATATATATATATATTTTTTTTCACTTGATAATTTAGACTGGTTTCAGGTTTAAAAGCTGAACTGCACAGGATCAAGGGATTTCTCACTGCAATCAGAAAATGTTAATATAGCAGGTCCATACATGCTTTCCATCCTTTTTTTAGCAATCAATGCCAAAGGGTAAAAAGGTCACTCAGGCAAACCATAGAGTAAAAGCTACGAGATTGACCCAGCAAAGCTAGAGTCTTCAATGCATGATACCTTATACCTCTTCTAGTGGAAACCCATGGTATATATGCAAATGACCCCATAAGGACATAACATTGTTTCAGCTACATGCTTTCTAATGCCCCTGACTTTTTATTTTTACTTTTTAAAAGTCTTTACTGATCTAATCAAGTCAATAAATGTAATACCCACTAGCTATAGACATGCATTGTTTCATCATTTTTCTGAGCTCATCAGTACAGTATAACTGGATTGCTTGGCTGAACTTTAGCAACATAGAGCTTAAAAACAAACCTGATGTCCAGGATCATTTGCATATATCCCATGCGATAATGACTCTAGGACATTAGGCACATTTAAGCATACACTAGATACGTGCATAAGAGATAAGTATAAAGCTGCTATGTCTGAGACTGCAATACTGATGGTTTAGAAGACTGTTTTGCTGCACAGTAATAAAACTATGAAACTTAATCTGTCCAATCACACAAATCAGTGTGAAAATGTGCTGCTGAATTGTGTTTAAACTATTATTATTTATTTTTACATTTACGTTCTCTTTAGAATTAATTGTTCATATTTTACTAATAAATGACCTTGATAGGAAATTCTAAGAAAACTTAGAAATGTTCCTATAAGTTGTTCCCTAATATGCCTTATCAAATATAGGATGGTCTGTTAAAGCTTGTGCAAGTAAAACACAAATATGGTATGATTATGTATGTGTAAAAGAATCCTGTAATGAGTTGAAGAACTCTAACAAAAAGAAAGGGGTTTATCATAAAGCTTCATTTTTTGTGGTACTAATAAATACGTTTAAACTGTTATACTATTTACTGTATGGGAAATGAACCTGAAAGAATGAATGCAATAATATATACAGAAAAAAAAGAGACATTTGGCTAACTCCAGCAATAATGGTGCCAAACAAGTGAGTGTCAGCCATGTCTGTTCACTGCATATAAGACATGCAAGAAAGAAGCAGAATTTCCCTAAAATGACAGAACATACAGAAACAAAGTTTTCAAGAAGATAAAATTCTTGAGTTTCAGTGTAATAGCTAATTGATGGGTTCATATGTACTTACTAGGTTATTGATCTGTGAGGATCTTAAAAAGCCTAACTATGCATTCTCAAGGTAATTATTAACCCTTGTATTTTGCAATATGAATCTCCAAGGATGAGCCACTTATGTATATGTTGGGTACTTACACGTTTCCTCTATCCATGAGGTCCACTGGTGCAAAACCAGGGATGAAGTTGATGTTAGCCAGCCATTCACCTAAGTTGCATATGAACAGAGTAAGGGAAATACTCTACTTTACGTGGAGCAGAAGTCATTTCCACAGATGTGGTATTCCCTGTTATACATACTTATCCCTCCAGCATGTTCTTTTAATCTTGCATAACAGATTAACGTCCACTGAGTAGGTGTTTTGGATACCACAGAACTTCCGAATGTGTAATAGATCTTATACAAAAGACTCTACTGAGGCTCCATCTGCAAAGCAGAAGTCACCTCTCAGTAGCTTGTATGATACCAAGAAGAGAGACAAGGTTTTGAGATAGCCTACCTTTTTTTTTTAGTGAGGAAGCTTTGTGATCATTAAAGCTGTGACAAGTATTTGGAGAAGTACATAATGAAAGAGGCATTATTGTCAATGATTGTCCTAATGAGTGTTGAGGACAGAGGAACAGTTATGTCCATGGATCTGGACTCTGTACCCTTTAATGTTTGATAAAAAAGGACTTCCTTACAACAGTACATATATGGTGATCAAAGTATGTATAGTTCATTGTCAACACAGGATCCTGGATATGTAACTGTGGGATCAATTTTCATGGGGGTGTTGTTCATTTGGAAGTTACAAAGGTAGTCATGCTTGACAAAGGATGCAGTTATGCATATCTTGGCATTTAGTTACAGCCCATGGTTTTGGCAACAATTATGTGTTTGGGTGAGGTCCTCTTGGAAGTTTATGATGGCAAGAAGTGTGTGGTCATCTGCAAACTTGGTATGTCATTAACCCCTAGCATTAGCTTCAGCTTCTAAGAAGTAAATGCCAACTCAAAGTCACCAAAGACTGAACCCTTGGGCACTCCAAAATTTACAGGACTTTTGGAGAAGGTAGAACCATCCAACCATACTTCCTATGTTCTGTTTGTGAGCCATTGTGATATCCAGCAAGTTAAATAGGGGTTAGCATTTAGCTGGGGGAGTTTATCTATGATTCTTGAGTGTGGGATGGTGCCAAATCTCTTTGCAAGGTTCAGATAGGCAGTGTGCACTGATATACCCTCATATATTGCCTCAATAGCTTTTTACAGGAATTCATCTAGGTTAAGTAGGCAGGACTTACCCTTGATAAATCCAAACTGGGCTGGGTTGAGGGTCTGTAGGCCACCTATGTCCCTGTTTATTAGTTCCATAATGATCCTTTCATAACCTTACATTTGAGGTTGGTCAGGCTTATGGGTCTGTAATTACCTGGATCTGTTGTTGCACAACCCTTTTGCAAGGTAAATGACTGTGGCTATCCTGCATTCATCCCACACAAAGCCTGTTTTGTGGCTAATGTTTAATAGGCCGTGTAGGGGTATGACAGTTCATGTTTTAGGCTAACCTGTAGACAACCTGGTATGTTATCCAGTCCCATAGATATGATATGCTGTTCTTAGCCTTAGATAGTGCCTTGTAGATTTGTTCTTGGGAAATTTGGGGGGGGGGGGGTTGTGGATATTTGACCATGAGTCACTTCTGTGTCACTGTTAGAGAGAGGCACAGTATACTAACCTCGAAAAAGGGCACAGCAAAATAAATTTAAAATGGGTGGCGAAAGCCAAACACATTCTGGCTAGGCTTATAAATGCCCTAGGGCAGATAGCCTAGTATGAACCTATGAACCTATGAGAATATTGAAGGGGAAGGGGGTAAAGCTGAATTTATCAGCTGGTCAATTGACTATGTCCTCATGGCCTGAATAAGTGATATCATTTACTATTACCTTTTTACAGTGCTGGGCATTGCTTCTGAGATTTATAACATAGTCACAGAAGGATTTGTAGCTATATTTCACCAGAGTGGCTATTTTTATCTCATATCTGGCTTTGGTTGATTTGATCAGGATTTGGAGTTTCTTGTTTAGTTTAGCTAAAATGTTTTCTCCTTCTTGAGAGTTATATTTATTTTTACACGTGATTACTTTTTCTTTTATTATAGAGGGTTAGCTTTATTTTTGTATGCATTATTTTTTTTCTTATCATACAGCCTGTTTATATTAGGGTCCTATCATAGGGGGTTATTTTTGAATTTTGCATTATACGTATTTCTGATGAGTCAGCTGCACTTTGCAACTACTTATGTGTGCACAGCACTCAGAAGTAAAGCACTCTGCATAAGCCGTGGGATTGTCATGGTGGAAGGAGCTTTTCAATTTAGTTGGGTCATCATTTAGTTTGAGTAGACTAGCATTTGCATAGTCTCTGAATACTGAGGTATTAGAGGGTACCTCTGGCTTCATTCTTAAGGTGAACGTGACTAACCTGTGATCTAATTTGACCATGGAGGGGGGTTACAATAGACAGGAAGCACAGTTGTCCCATACAGATAAGGACTAAGTCCAGTACTTTATCTCCCTAGGTTAGGGTATAGACTTAATGGTCCAGAGAGTTTGTATTTATGAAGTCCTGAAATGCCTGGGCATGTATGACTGAGGATGTATAAGTCTCCTAGTTGATGGTGGGATAGTTGAAGTCTCAATGGAGAATGGTGTTTGGCTTAATGCATAGGGTCTCCATACTAGTTAACTAGGAGGCATGGGACAGGGAGGTGAACATAGAGGCGTCCTCTATTTAGCTGTGATGTCATAAAGGGTTAATAGTAAGTTGGACATGGAAGACTTCCAAGCTGTTATGTTGACTAACAAGTTTGGAAGTCACACAGCCTGGTGAATGTTGCACTGGTGTGTATCACTATGCGGTCATTTATGACTAAGATATTGGGTTGTGCAGTAGTTTTCCTTATGGACTTTAGGACTGAGCCTGTGTGACTCACTGATGTATTTTGGTCAGTGCTGTCTGTGATGTGTGTTTGGGAGGTTGCTGAAGGTACTTATACTTAATTCTTGAGTTATATATAGGAGGCTTCTGTGGTTTAGGTAGGTTACTTCTAATGAGTGTTTGCAGGTGAAAGAGTGAAGGCAGGTTTACTCTTAGTTATGTAAAGAAAATAATTTAAAAACAGAATGTTTTCATGGAGCATTTAATGGCACAATTATGTTTAAAATTCAGAAAGTTGAAATGCTCACATCATTAACACTTCTTGAAGCTTATGAATAACAGCATCTGCATTCTGGGGGCAATTTCTATACTGCAGAACATAACTGAAGTCTCAAGTTGTATAACTTGAATTGCAGGAAACATATTGTCATCCATAGTAGCTATAGTCACTCCAGCCTTCTCTGACTTGTGTAAACATGCCTCCTATTCAGAGTTGAATACTTCTCAGCATTAAAATCATATTGTTCTAAAAAAGTCCACAGCTAATTCCAGTTTTATTCAAACATTGAAATGTAGATCAAATGCAAAAAATAAGACAAATACACAATTCCCAGCCATTTCCACTCCTGCAGTTTCAACTTAATAGACTAGTCCCTCTCCATTTCACCAATCACACACACACACACACACACACACACACACACACACACACACACACGCATGCATGTATACACACACACACACACACACACACACACACACGCATGCATGTACACACACACACACACACACACACACACACACACACGCATGCATGTACACACACACACACACACACACACACACACACACACACACACACACACACTATTTCTCTCTCACACCATCCCAAAGTTCTATGTTTTCTGTGCCATGCATGTAGGAGGATACCTTTTAAGTGCTACTACTCCATCAACAACCTTGTGAAATAAATATTTTCTTACATAACTTCTGAGCTGCCTACCCTGTCTCTTCAAGTCCCTTATAGACAGAGATAGCTTATAAATGCCTGGCACTTGATGTCCTGTTTGGATACAGGACATCATTATTCTTTCGAGAAAACATGGCTTGACTTAGAAATGTCCACCTGGGTCATTAGCCTAGTAACAATCTATGAATGTATGAATCAAGTGACCCCTCATTACCTCAAGCTTCTGCAAATATTTGCTGTACTCTGGATTCTTTTCATTTCCCTGAGCTATTCAGCACTTCTATACCATATCATAGCATGCTCTATTTTTATGAATGCTGTATGCACTGCAAATTGCAGTCCATTAACCTCTATTGTCAGGTTTTGACATTACATAAGGATTGAGTACTTCAGGGTTACTGCTGGGATAGTAACCTGTCTGACTTTACAAGGACAGAAATGACTGCAATTTTCATCATTTCTTTTCATGGCACAACATCTGGATCAGATTCAAGAATGTTTCATAACTGGTGTTTCATAAGAAAAGGTTTGGAGAGGCACATTTTCTGTGTGCTACAGGAAGAGTGTTCAAGGGACTAGGAACTAGCAGAATATGAAAAGGGGAAGCAGTGACTTTACAAAAAAGAAGAGAAATGTATAAACTTTAAAGCTGAAATTTGTAAAAAATTGATAAAAAATTTTATTTGCATAATTATTTTTGAGAGGAGAAAAAGAAATGTAATATTTTTAAATAAAAAAATGTGCCTATTTGCACAAGCTGACACAATTGACAATGTTTTCTGCCCATAGCTGCAGGCTGCTGTCAATGTTTCAGTCTTGATTTTGTTTCCATAAATGTTTTCCATACTCCATGCCAACTACTTGCTTTACGTGACATGCTACATGTGTGTTCACTTGTAAATGGCTGCATCACAAATATCAGATGTTTGCATGCAGATATATTTTTGCTCCTAAAACACACGACTGTGCTCATTGTCTCAGAGTATAAAACAGTAAGGTCCTCTGCAAAAACAAGCATTAGAACACAGATGTCAGAAGAAGTTCTGCTATGGATAACCATATAAAATAATGGTGTCACAATCATTTCAAATTTATAAGATGTAAACAACCTCTTCTAGAATCATTTCAAAATTATCAATGTTAAGTCATTTAATTATCGCTGCAACAAATTGGGCATTTGCACTAGGGTCCTGACTGAAAAAATAATATTAAAATAAAAACAATGTCTGCCCAAGTGCTGTGGCTGACCACTCTGCAGCTGGTACTTCTAGTTCTCTGCCATGTCGCTTCCTCGGTCTCTTTTTCCTGGCATTGACAAAACTCTATGATCAACATGCAGCAGCCCCTTTGGCAATGCATTTTTGTGCACATCTTTGAATCAGTAAAGTTGCAGTTTGTTATGACATTCTTGTCACATCCCTCACCCAGTCAACGCATATTCATTATTCTTCTGTCTTTTAAACTCACTCTTAGCATACCTCATGATAATGTCCTTACTCCTTCCTCTTCTAAAGCATATACTGTAAACAGCCTGAATCTTTCCTTAATTTCAGGCTGCAGCATTCACTTTACCTTGGTAGAAGCTGCCTGTTGCATGATCTCTCAACCTAATCATATATTTCATTATACAAAGAGACAAAGTGTTCAATGTAGGGTGTTAATATTGCATGGTGAAAAGGAAAGATGAATCAATGGTCTCTTTATGTAGTCCTCCCACATTCATACCTTGGGATCTTACTCTGCCTCTTATTCATGCTACAATACATGATTTGCTGAAAGACAATTACCTTGGATACATTCATTATCTGTAATCCACAGGTCCTCCTCCAACTTGTGCATTATTTTCTGGATTTTCCCAAACAAGGTGCTCAGTATTGCATTATTTTACATAAAGTTTCATCTGCTAGCTTCGTAAGCTACACTTGTTCTCACTGGGATGTTTGTCCTCTCTGCTGGCACTAAATCCACCTGGAAAGCCAGCTGGAAATGCCCTAGTGTTTCTCTATATTTTTAGTATTTCTGTCACAGGTATGCTGAACAGGAGCATCTGTAGCATGACACCTTCAAGGCCACTGTCTGTTATGGCTTTTCTCTGGAAGGATTTCAACATATAATCACTTAATTTTTCAGAACAGGATCAAGCTGAACTGAAAAAAATATATCACCAGTGTTTTAGGCCCTAAAAACTCAGGCAACCCATGAGCCTTCCCCTCTCAAATAAAATGGATGTAACCACCGCACTATATTTATTTCCTTCCTTCTTCTTCCGGCTTTTCCCACTTAGGGGTCACCACAGCAGAACTCTGGTTGCTATTTCCTTCCTACACATCAAAATCCCACACCGACACAAACACATGCACACATTCACATGTGCTCACGTTCTCACACACACACAAACACATACGCACGCTCATGCACATTTGTGTGGGTATGCACATATGAAATATTCAACACTTAGCATAGTACTTTCACTGATTTGCAGTTAAATACACATATGTCCTTTGAATACTACAGTTAAGTGTATAGTCTAATTCCACATAGAAACAAGCAAGAAATGATGCCCGACAGGATGGGCATTATTTGGGAAATAATGGACTGCTCAGGGGGGTCAGTTATTGCCATTATAATACCCGCCCTGGAGGGAATTATTGTTAGAAGAAAACAGTCTATTAAACTGGTCTCTGCTGCTTTTATTATTGGAACATTCATTTTTTTATATTTTTGATGTAAAGCTCCTCTACTTAATGTTTCACAGCTGCTGTAGGTTATGTAGTTTTTATTGGAAGGCATATTTTACATCTAAAATATACATATATATATTATGTAAGTATTTAATGTCTATACATACACACACACACACACACACACACACACACACACACACACACACACACACACACACACACACACACACACACACACACACATTTTTATTTTATTTATTTTACATTTGTTAACCAGGAAAGTCCATCTCGACATGTGTCCTTTTTCAGTGGAGGCCCAGGGAGAAATGCTCCAAGATACATACATATGAGATACATACATTACAACACAGACAGGACAGTGTATAGTTTCAAACATATGAGTAAAAACATTGTTATATACATTTCATATACAAAAACCATATTTGCTGCATTTGTAATACATAAAAGCATTTTTAGTTTTTAAGTCATAAATAATTATACAAAAGATTGAGTAGGCATTTTTAGTAAGTCTGTTACAACAGCTATGATCAGTATGAGTGAACAAACCATCTTGTGGATTTGTACTTGTGTTCAAAACAAGAAGTTTTCATGTAAGGAATCACAGATAAGATGAAACATAAGTAGTAGATGAAAAGGATGTTTGATGTAAACATCAGTGTTAAGAGGTGAGGTAGGTAAGAAGGATGGTAAGGGCTTTAACCTGGGCGTTGGCAGGTGCAGAGCCAGGTGTTTGTGAGGTGGGTTTTTAGTATTTTTTAAACTGTTTAGTTGAGGAGGAATTCATAAGTGGGTTAGGTACACTGTTCCAGAGTTTGGAAATACAGTAGGAGAACGGGGCTTCACCTGCTGAGTTTTTTACTTTGGTGACTTGGAGGAGTAGATTGTTGTTTGAACGGAGGGATCTGGATGCGAGATATGGTTGGACTAGGTTTTTGAGGGCTGGGTTTTTTTCTGGTTGTTGGAGGAGTTTGTGGGCTAAGGTTAGTTGATTAAATTGAAGTAAAAGAGGGAGTTCTAGCAGGTTCAATTGCTTGAGAGATTGACAGTGATGAGATTTATATGGGGCATTTGTTGCAAATTTGGAGATTTTCTTGTAGCAGGTTTCTAGCTTGGCGAGGTCAGTTTTACAGATGTTTGTTAGACTAGGGAATGCGTATAGAAGTGTAGATAGCAGGTGTGCTCTAGCAATTATAAATTTTGTGTTTGTAGTCAGATATTGTTTATTTCTATAAAGGAGGCCAAGTTTTTTGTGTACTTTTTTGATGGATTGGTCTATGTGGAGATCAAATTTCAGGTTATTGTCAATAGTAACACCTAGAAGTTTGATATGGGGGGTTGGAGTAATTATGGTTTTGTTCTTACAGAAGATCTGAAAGTTTGTGGTGGGGATTCTGGTGGGATAGAAAAGCATACATTTAGTTTTATTGGGATTTAATAAAAGTTGGGAGTTTGTTAGCCATGTTTCTACAGATAGGAAGGTGTCCTGGGTGATAGATTGCAGGTCATTAAGGGAAGAAGCAGATCAGAGTGGAGTCATCAGCATACTGTATAATCTTGGCTTGGGGGTGGCAAAGTGGAGGTGATTAGTGAATAAGGAGAAAGGAAGAGGTCCAAGAATGGAGCCTTGGGGTACCCCTAAGGTGACCCGTAGGAGGGGTGAGAGGGACTCTTGCCAAAGGACAGTTTGTTGTCGATTTGTTAAATAGCTTTGGGACCATGCTATAGCTGTGTTGCAGAGGTTGTGGGAGGAGATGAAATTTATGAGTTTGGGGTGATTGCCCATGTCAAATGCTTCTGACAGGTCCAGGAATATTGCTGATACAATCTGAGAGTTGTTTCTGAGGTGATTAATAGTATTTGTGAAGGATAGAAGGGCTGTTGATGTGCTATAGGCAGGGCAAAAGCCATGTTGAGTGTGTGACAGGACCTTGTCTGATAATAGGTAATCCTTAGGTGTGAGTGAATGAGGATTTTAGACAGAGGGGAGAGGACAGCAATGGGGTGATAATTAGTTAGTTGACAGGATATACCTCCTTTGTACAGGGGTATAATCTGTGATATTTTCCAGAGAGTGGGAACATATGACTCAGTGATGGATCTATTGATAAGTATGGTTATTGGGTAGCACATTGCCTCTAATGATAGTTTTAGATAATCTGCAGGGAGTTTATCGGCAGCTAAGGTGTTTTTTTTTCTTAGTAGCTTTTTGATGTGGTAGGTAGGGCATGGTTTTATTTTGAAGAGGGTATTGTTATTTTGATTTTGTGGGGAGGTATTGGTGTTTGCTATTGGAGTGGTAGTTGTAGAGTTATTTAGGTTGTTTGCCAAGGATTGAATGGATTCTGTAAAGTGGTTGTTGAACTGGCTGGCAATACTTTTACAGCTGTCGGATGTATTAAGTATAGGTGTGGTATTTTTACCTGGTTGTAACAGGTTGTTTACAGCTGCCCAGAATTTTTGTGGGTTATTTTGGTGTTTCATTTGGATGTTATGGAATTAGTTTCTTAGCTTTATTTCTAAGAGTTGTTTATTGCTGCTGGTTTTGTTCTTATGGAACTGCAACCAGGCCTTGTCCCTGTCTTTGAAAACTGCTCTAGTACCTTTGGTTAACCAGGGTGCGTAATTGGATTTTACACTGATATTTCTAGTTGGAACACAGGTATTATGAATTTCAAGGAAGGTGCTATTGAAGGATAGTACTGCCTCATCTAATGGCAGTTGTTTGAGATGTTCCCAGTTACAGTTTTCCAGATCAGAGATGAACTTGTCTGGGTTAAATTGTTTTTTGCTTCTGATTGTGCGGAAAGTGGTTGGATGAGATACTTGGTTTTGATTTCTTAATAGAAATGTCAGGCAGTGGTCACTTAAATTATTAAGGAGGCTACCTGAGTGGTTGATAGGTGGGGAGAGTTAACTAGTATCCAGCCTAGTATGAATTCACATTTAGTGGTTTTAGTGATCCTGGTAGGGGCTGAGATCATTTGGGTATATGTAAAATAAAAATAAAATAAAATAAAGTATAGCCGTAAAGGTTGATGTGCATAGTGGGGTTTGGGGAGGAACACAGAAGTCAGTCTGTGTTGAAGTCTCCCATTAAGATAGTTTCCTGAGGGAGGGATATAGTACACCATTGTAATAGGCTTTCCAGAGTGGGAATGTTGTTACCTGGTGGGATATATCCACCTATTATATTAAGTTTTTTTTGGCGTTGATGGCTAGTTTGGCTATAATTAGTTCAGTATTTGCTAGGTCTGGGGGGAGGGCATGCAGGAGTTCTACTGTTAGGTGGTCTTTATATAGGATGGCTATACTGGTTTACTATTGAAATCTCAAAATTCAAAATAAATTCATTCCCAAATGTCGACAATTAATGTCGAATCTGCAGATTTACGACTGTTCAGTTAGCTGTAAATCTGCAGTAATTGCCGAAAATGTAAAATTCAAAATTTTACGGCAATTAACAATGATGCCACTCTTGCCGTAAACCTGACCTCCTACAACTAACATCCCATTTATGCAGGGGGGCATGCCCCCCTGCACCCCCACCCCCTAATTATTTATTCCAACTGCGAGATTGCACTACAGTGAGGAAAGGGATGTATTTCCCTAACCGCACTGTACCTCAGTCTCTGTACATCCCTTCGAACGTTTATATTTGTGAATGCACAGTACATTCCCAAATATAACATTTGAACATTTAGTATGTACACATATGAACTATTCAAACATCTGTACTTCAAATGACTCATAGGTGTACATTCCGACGTCGGCATTTTAATAGTAAACTGGCTACACCACCTCCTTTTTTGTCTATTCTGTCTTTTCTTAGGATATTGTAACATGGGGGGCTGATTTCATTGTTGCTGATGTGTGGTTTTAGCCATGTTTCTGTTAAAATAACTATATCTGGGGAATAGTGGGATAGTAGAGCATGTAAGTTGTGGGTTTTGTTAGCTATACTATGTACATTAATGTTAAGGAGGAGGTGAGATGATTTTTTCCTATGGTGAATTAGAGCAAGGTTGTTTTGGGGGGGGGGTGTCATATTTGAATTTGTGGGGCCTAGGTTTGGGTGGATGTCTCCTGCTAGTATTAATTATTTGTGTATGTGTTGAAGCAGCTTGGTGAATTTATTAAGGATTTTAGAGAGACTAAGAGAGGTGGTGGATTGTGTTAGTTGTGGAAGGAGTTTGTATGTGATGTGTGATAGTCAGTATTAATTGTGTGAAAGACAGCTGGGGTAATAGGCCAGTGGTGACTGTATAGTAATGCTGGTGCAGTTGACGCTTGGTGTGGTGGTGGAAATTAGTGTATGAGAGTGGACTCATATAAGGATAGGATGTATAGTAGGAGTAGAAGGAGAGTTTAAAGTGAGGAAGAGTAGTGTGTGCTTAGGAGGCAACAGTGTATATTACTGTGCTAAGTAGTGCTCTGAGTTAGGAGTTAAGTATAGATAGTGGGAGTAGGAGCAGGTTGAAACCACCATACAGGAATTGGCGTTTTTATAAAAATAAAAAAACAATCAGCCAAAAGGGAGGTAGGTAATTGTGGTGAAATAGGCTTGTCCTGTATTGTTCCAATTGCAAAAAGCAGCTAGTTATTGTTTATAAAGTTAAAATCTACTACTTTGCACAAATGTTTAATTATTTTAATATGTTGTTAAACTTTGTTCTTAGCCCCATATTAAAATATGCCCACCAATTACAGTCACTTTCTTACTGTGTAAAGCTTAGATGTCTCACTGTTGTCAATGAATGAAAACATACATACAGAGAAAAACATTGCAACCACACACTCCCTACACACACACACACACACACACACACACACACACACACACACGCGCGTGCGCACATGCAGACACACACACACGCGCACGCGCACATGCAGACACACACACACACGCACATGCACAGACACACACACACACACACACACACACACACACACACACGCACACACACATTTTGGAGAACATCCTTGATTTTGCCTCATTTTTGCTCTTTTCCTTGAAGAATGCATTCATTCCTGTTAAATCTTTGACAATTACAGTGAGGTAATACATTCAGTAACTAGTGTTTTATACTTGTTATTGATCAAAAAAAGCAGGTTTGATGAAAAATGTCTTACTCTAGCAACTTTTTTTGTGAATTAGGGTAATATTTTAAAATTGTAGCCCCATAATTGTTGGTTTTGTGCAAATTCTACAGAAAAGAAGTTGAGATCTATACACACTCAATCTCTCTTTCTCTCTCTCTCATGCCTTCATACACACACACACACACACACACACACACACACACACACACACACACACACACACACATACACACACACACAGACACACACACACACACACACACAACTGCATTACTTTGCTTTAATTTTTTCTACAGTTACCGAATGCAGCAGTTTTCTCAGCATAAGAAAAACAACTTAAAAATGTAAATAAACAAATAGAGCAAATGACTGTGACCAAAGCAGCTAAAGTAACTGCAGAAGCAGTCACACCAAGTTGATGTTTTACTATCTCTCCTAATAGATTCACTTCCATTTACATGTAATTAAGGAATAACCCACAACTGGGTGTGGGTATTGCAGAATTTACCCACAGTTGGTGTACTTTAATCACGAAGATGAAAGCTATTATACAATGACATTATTTAAGCAAGAAACCACTTACCTGTTTTAAATAATACCATTGTATAATGGTACTCTAATGTTTTTCCGATGGCTTCCTGATTTACTGATATAATGTACATGCATATGGTATGTACGCTCTCAGTACATCACTACGGTGCTAGACGGTTGCATATAAGACAACATATCAATGTCAGTTTCCCTCTGTCTTTTTTTTTTGTTATTAATTTTTATCTTGGGAAGGTTTGGCAGCATTACCAGAATAATGAGGGACAGTGCAATTATATGAGGAAAGTGAGGGACAGACTGTTAAAGTCTGGACAGTTGAGAGGTAAGGTAAAAAGCATTACAATCTTTGAGGTTAGCAGTACTGTACCTTTTAACTGTCCAGATTTTTGCAGTGTCCTGATTTTTTCTCATATTTTGCTCCATCCATCTTAAAATAGTTGAATGAAGATTGTTTTTTAGCATATCTTCATAGAATGCCTGGACGCTCAACATTAATTAAGTGACCAGACTTTTTTTCTGTTGGGATAAGTTCAGTTTACAATGTGCACATTGACTGGGGTGTCCAATCATCATGCTTGTTTTTGAATAACAATGAACCTTTATTGTACAATTATTAGTATTCATAATTGTTAAGTTCTGAGACAGATCTTGCCAGGTACAGCTCTCCCTGTAGTATGTCAAAGAACTAAGGCATAGCATTTAATTTAATTAAAGATCAT
This sequence comes from Protopterus annectens, assembly GCF_019279795.1. Taxonomy (NCBI): domain Eukaryota; kingdom Metazoa; phylum Chordata; order Ceratodontiformes; family Protopteridae; genus Protopterus; species Protopterus annectens. The sequence continues at coordinate 1,543,858,028 of NC_056732.1, forward strand.
TTATTTTTAACAAGGTAAGTAACTTAATCCTTCCTTGACAATTTTCAGCCTTGACACAGACCACTACAGCAAGATAAATGCAACAAATATATTGTTTACTGCAGCCAATTAACTAGCATGTTCAGAAAGGTAGTAATGAACCAGTGATAAGAGGAAACTAAGAGCACCGAGTGCAAACTTTTTCAGGCACAGGGAGAATTCAGACAATGACTGGAGGTCAGGACTGAACAATGGCAGCTGGACTAGTGGCACACAGATCTTACAAATGAAACGGTGATCTATATCAAGTAGAATGTGAAACTATCCCATAAATCTATTGCAGTATTTCTTTATTCAAGTCAATGCTGGGCATACAAATTAAGGCAGAATGTTAGATTTTATGTTACTACCAGATATAAATGAAAGGATGTATCAGGCTTTCTTGATTTGACTACAGCTGTTTTCATTATTTTTAAAAGAAAGACAGATGCTAATATATATATTTTATTTCTTTCTCCAACTTTAATATCGGTAGGATTCCCAAGGCTCCGAAGTATGTACGAATTAAAAATTGGGAACAAGACACGAGTTTTAATGATACCCTGAACATGAAAGCAGCTACGGTAACTTTTTTCTTTTTTTAATGTGAGACAGTATTATATGTATTGTACATCATTGTCCTTAGCTGACAAATATAATGTTTATGTTGTTTGTAGAATAATTACTCCGAGAAGTTTACTGACAGATGGAATATGGATACTCTTCTAAGGAATAGTTATGTGATCAAGCATCTGTCCAAAAGCTGCTTTATTTTGAAAACTGATATTAGCCTACACAGCAGAAATCCTCTGTTTCCCATAGTGTACTGACCTTTGAGATGATTATATTAAGTAAGGGGGTGAAGGAGTAAAGCCCCTCACAGGTGATGTTGATGGCTTTCACCCTTGGAAAAGGCAACAATTAGGAAAGAGTGATTGTGGTTTCACATATGCTTTTCCTCAGGGAAATGTTGACCACACAGGTGTGCTTATACCTTACTCCCCTGGAAAACAAACAGATATGGTCAAATAAAGCCATATTTCACTTTGTAGCATCATACATTATGACACCTACTACTAGTTTCCATGAAACTGAGGAACAATATTTAACACTCTAGAATTTATAAACAGTACACAGCATGAAAAAAAAGTCAAATGAATACAAGAATCCCTGGAAAAATCCCCGGAAAATTGAATGCCAGAATGATATGCATTTATTCACTTATTTTATCTTGTAGGATATGGTAGTAGTCAAAATCACAGGAATACTATGAAATACAAGGTTATTTGACCAGAGGCCATGCATGAATTGCCAATAACCACCCTCATGTTCTACCAACCTTTTCAAGGAGGACAATGCCTGAAAGTCCTGGAGTGTATTTTAGGGCATCCATCCAACTGTTTAAGCTATGTTTAAATGGTGACATGGAGTCACATTGCTTGACTTGGAAAGCAATCTACTCCAGAGCAAGGTGAGGCACTGGTTAGTGAAGCTATCTCTCTCTACATTTAGTTCTGTTTATTACCTGATGTGAACTGAAATCTCTTGTTCAAATGTTTGCTATACTATTTGATATGTCAAGAAAAAGGAGGTAATGAATAACAGTTTTCCTAAGTACATAGAAGACAAGCCTCAGGGCTCCCCTCTAGAACTTATCAGACACAGAGTATAGAGATAGTGATTCCAGTCTTTAATGATAACTAATAGTTTTGAGGTCTGAGATACTTTTTGTTAGGAACCTCTGTGTCTTTTCAAGATTTTTGATGTGTCTAGTGAGATAAATGCCAAAAAGGGCAGACTGTAGTCTATGACAGGTTTAAACAGGGCAGACTACAAGGGAACAATACCTTCCTTGGTCTTCAGTGATATACCATTTTAACCAGACGAACAATCCCAAGTTAGTCCTGGAAAGAACTACTTGCATCTTACATGCTGAATTTGATCTCATTTTGTCCTCTGTCCTTCTTATGTTTGGGTTATGTCAGGGAAAAGAAAAGGAGCTTCTGGTCACTCATGGTAGTGAACATGACCAAAAAGCCAAGTTCACCCGCTGTGGCAGAGGTAAGTTCTAGGGAATGTACTGATCAGGTAGGGTTGGGGGGTGTGAGTGTGCGTATCTGAGGGCATGTGTGAGTGTGCATCTGCCTGGGAGGTCACACTAGGCGGGTTAATGAAGAGTACTTTAGGTGTGTGTGTGTGTGGGGGTTTGGTTAGGGTGAGTGTCATACTTCCACACACCACTACAGTAACAGGAAAAGCCTGCAGCATTGGGTCTTTGGGGACCACTATCATCCAGGGATAACTTTAAAGATGTGAGACAGTGAGGCCCATTAGCCACCAGGGATAATTTTTATCATCATGCCTTAATGGTACTTACACATAACATGGATCAAGGAGGAAACCACTAGACACCAGGGAGAACTCTTACATCTTGTTCTTTAATAGCAATTGGACATAATGGAGATCAGGGGGACTACTAGTCACCAAGAATATGCTACACAGCATGCCTTAAAGGCAATTAATTTTAAAAAGCATGATGTGAACTAGACCCAGGGATACTTATAATTATACAATGACACCCCATTAATATTTCAAAATGTGCATGCTGATAGGCCAGCATGCCCATTGTAAATCCCACAATATACCAACAGAAAAAAGGTCCGGTCACCCAGACTTTTTTCCGTTGGTATAAAGTCCTCAAAATATTATTTTAAGCAAATAAAAAAAAAAGAAAAAGAAAAAATGGAACAACAAAGACTTTCTTTTCTCTGTTGCTTCCGTTTGTAAGCATTGATGTACTGGGTATGCATAGGACACAAGTCCCATATGCATGCTCAGTACATCAAAACAGGGAAGCAGTCTACCACAACCAGTGGAAGAACAGTAATGCGCCATTATACAAAGACATTATTTAAGAAAAGTAAGTATTTTTTTTTCTTAAATAATGTCATTATATAATAGCAATAACCAACTCCGTGGTTGTAGTATATTGAAATGTACCCATGGTTGGCTTTAATTAATCATTCGGGCTTTGCCTCATGATTTAACCACACAAACCGTGGGTAAATCTTCAATATACCACTCCACGTCATTGGTTGTTGCTTTAGTATTTTGCCTAAAAGGCAGTAAAAGGGATTTCATCCCTGTGCCCTCCCAATAAGGACATTAGTCTCCTGCACCACCACCAGACACCAGGAATGTATTGTAAAAAAATAAGACCTTAGAAAACAAAAACAAATAAAAGAGTTACAAAAGGAAATAAGGTTTTGAATCCTGCACCCGTAAATCTCATCATTAGCCCACTACGTGAACTGATAAGCTAGCCCAGCAGTTTTTTTTTAACATACGATGAGGATTTCAGGAGTTATTTAATACTACAATAGTTCATGCATACAAGGGAGAGGAACGGAGAGTGTTAACTGTACCTCTCAACCTCGCAGTACAAGAAATCAAGACAAAGCCAAAATTAATGGTGGAACAAAATTAGGGATAGGCTTTAATTATTCCTCATACAAACTATGAAAGTCACTACTATAACAGTAGTTGCTCTACCCTGGATTTACTGAAGGATATGAAGTGTGAAAAACTCTATCAGGCACTAATGACTGACTGCAGTCATCTGCGATTTACCAGGGCAGGAAAAGGAGGATGTTCCAACACCACAGGGACAGGCATGGCATATGTGGTGTGTATATGTGTGCATTTGAAAGTGTTTGTTGTGAATGGGAGAATGAATGGGGGGGTGCCTTGCTAACACAATGCATCAGCAGCCATTGTTAATTACTTCAGGAAAGTAACAGAAAATAACAACTAAATGTCTCAGTACTGAGTGGCAAAAAATAAAAAAACACTGATAAAAGAACACCACTTAGAGAAACGGGGAAGAAATAAAAAAATAAACCTTTTTAATGATTTAGCACTTTTGACCAGGACAGGTCTTCTGAATAAATACAAGTTGTGAATTAAACCATTAAAATACTATCAATTACTATCAAGACATCAAATCAGAACATCCAATTTATTAATCCTGTTTACGTCTTAAAGACATATTACTGCATAAGAACTTTCCAAACAATCAATACAATAAAAAGAGAAGGAAAAGGAACCTTGACAATTGGATGGGAGATAGGAAATTCACCCTGGGTATCACGTCAGTCGCCCTGCTAGACAGGGGTCCAGGGAATTAAATATTGTGGGAAGAAATATCCAGGGAATTGTTATGGCTAGGCTTGTATAGGCTCTATGAAACCTTCATTTACATTTATCATAATATTGCCTTCTATTCAGTACCACTTTATAGTTGATGCTACTGTTGAGTATTGTATTCATACAGCTCTATCTGCCATTTCAGTTCTCTAAATTCCAGCTCCTCTTCTTTGAAATCAATGGTGACCTGATCAATCACACAGAAGTAAAATTTCTGAAAAGTTTTACACTTATGCATGCTTAGCAAGTGCATTATTTGCTTTCTTGATTTTAATAGCATGCTGATGTTTGTAAACTTCCCTCTTTAGTTCCCTGTGTTTTTCCCTACATAAAACGCTTCACAGAAGGAACATTTTACAAGGTAAACAGCGTACTGGCAACTGCATGTGAAAAAGGCTGACACTGAATACATTTTTTTCCCTCCCAGGAATCTCAAAATAAGGGTCCTCAGAAATATATCTGCACATTGAACACTGCTGGCATTTATAAGTACCCTTTTTACTAAACTGTGGTTTATTCTTTGTTTTTTCTAAAAGTCACTTGATGTTACTGGCTTTTTTGTTAATAAAATGAGGAGTGTCCCCCACTACTTTAATATCACCACTGACTTCCAAAATTTGCCAGTTGTTCTGTATCACCTTTTTTACAGTGTCACTGTGCTGCAGTAGCGTTGTCGCCTCACAGTAAGATGCTGTCCGGTTCGATTCTCAGTTAGAGCGTCTTCTGCGTGGAGACATGAGTGAATGGGCGCACCTTTGTTGAAGGTTGTGTGTCAGGGCTGGTAACTTGGCACGTAAATATCAGCTACCAATCATTAGCGGACCAGAGTTCCGCTGTGGCTACTGCTAACCGGGAAAAGCCGAAAGACACAACAACTGTCTAAAGAAAAAACAAAGCCATTGAAGGGACCACTCTTAATTATTATTACTCACAAGCAGCTTCCTGAGAGACTATTTTGTCAATGACATCTGTGGGATATTGCCAATGTGCGAACCTGTTACACTATTCCAGTATGCACCCTACTTATATTAAACAAAACATAATCAAGGGGCAACTGGTGAGGTTAAAACGTTTGACAACTTATAATCAGTATTTAGTTTTTTTTATAAATGAGTTGCTGTGGAACAGTATGTAAATAAATTAAAGATTACTGTAATCTCCCATTGATCTTGCAATATGAAAGCATTGTTTCACAAATGTTAAGGAGTTTAAGTAAATTATATTATGTGGTGCCCCCAAAATGATGATTGTGGGAGGCTTTTTTCATCACTTGAACAAATGATTTAAAATCCACTTCAAATCGATTTTTATTTTATTTACATAGACTTTATTGACACTCAGACTTGTGAGAGATTCACTTATATCACCAAATTGGAAGCGATGCACTCCCCAGCCAAGACTGGACTAGCTGGTCAAGAAGAAAAGGTCAACACCTGCACCACACCACATGGAACACATAGCCCTACAGAACACCCACTTTCACAGCTCTCACATAAAAACACAAACCACACACCCACCTTCGCGGTGGCACTCAATAGAAATTTACCCAAACAGCAGAGACCTCCAAGACAGAAATGCACTCGACCAACACAGCTCAAACCAGAGGACACATAGCTCACCTCCATCGTGTGCTCCTCTACCTAAGCCCCTAAGGCTAAAAACCTTCCCCAATACACTAATCATGGGTGACTCAATAGTGAGGCTCACAGATGTCCCACTCACTAGGATGAATAAGGAGAAGGTAACAGTCAGCTGTCCATCAGGTGCCAGAATCCAACACATAACACATGCACTCAGGTCACTCCACAACAAGTACAAGTATGATTCTGTCATTATCCATGTGGGTGTGAATGACCTGAGATGCACCTCCCTGGACTACATGAAAAGAGACATGATGAAGCTCTCAGATTATGTGGCCCAGGCAGTTATGACACTAGCCCTAAGCAGCATCCTACCTCCACCAAGAATGATACCGTAGTACAAACAAAAAATGATTGACTTCAACAATTGGCTAACATTCTAGTGTCATTCTAAGGGGATCCAGTATTTGTCTGCTTGGGATGACATGACTGACAGACCTCAATGCTTTGCCAGAGATGGTCTGCATCTGTCACCCCTGGGTTTCCGGGTACTGCTTAAGGCTCTTGCCACCCCTATAGTGCCTTTTTAGGCAGAGTTCCAAAGACCAAATTACCACCGTAACAGCTATAAATAAATGCAATCTGAGGGTCATTCTGTTCAATGCTAGAAGTCAACTCCTCAAAATGGAGAACATTTACATTTGTGCTGTAATGGAGACCTGGTTTAAAGTGGCAGAAAGTACCCCTGTGCTACCAGGCAACTCATTCCACACCTTTTGGGCCCAAAACATGGACCGAAGGTACAAAGGCAGTGGTGTCTCCATATTCATAAAGGATATGTACACCTCCCGACTAGTAGCCCAGCATAACGCATCTGAGATACTTCAGGTACAACTAACATTGGGTAAGACTGTGATCCAGGCCATAACCTGCTATAGGTCTCCAATCATGTCCCTAGACTCTCACTTCACATTCCTAAGCACCCTGGAATCTATCAAGGTCCATCCCAACACTCTCATACTAGGAAACCTCAACTACCCCTACATCAACTGGGAAAACTACTCAAGCACCAATGCACTGTCCAAGTGCTTCCTGGAATTCATCAATTCCAATGCTCTGGACCAGCTCATTCTTACCCCCACTAGAGGAAGAAACATCCTTGACTTGGTTATTACTAATATGGGCAACTGTTGCTCTACACCAATAGTCAATTCCTCCCTAGTTAGATCCGACCACAGACTAATCTCCATGGAAATCTACATCTCTCCCACACCTCTCGCAAAAGTATCCACCATGAAAAACTTCTCCAAAGTTGATTTTGGACTCCTAAAAACAGAGGTGGCTAACTTCGCAGCACCCATGCCAATGGAAAATAGATGCATAACTGTCAAATTATACACCAATGCACTGTACAAACATGTACATGAATGCATGGAACTAGCCATACCCAACAGAACCAAGACGCCCTCCTCCAAAAAAAGGAAGCCAGTCTGGTGGTCCCCTGCCATTAATAAACTCTACAACAGAAGGAAGAAACTGTTGCAGAAAAAGTTGAAGTCCCAAGACTGAAAAATTCCCTGATTAGCCTAAAAAAAAGTTGAGATCCCTCATCAAAACCTCCAAAGCCATCTATGAAGGCAGAATTGCAGCAAACACTAAAAACAGCCTCAAAACCTTCTTTAGTTATATCAAGAATATCCATGGCAATACCCAGATTTGCTCTGAGTTACTGTACAATAGTACCTCCTATACTGAGCCAAAAGACATTGCCAAAATACTGGCCGACAGACTCAATGCCAACTTTACCCCTCTTTCCCCCCAAAGGACAAATCTCATTAACGGAAGAATGCCAGGCACCCTGCATTACTGCAGCACAGGCCAAGAATACAGCTTCCATGGGACTTGATAATATCTCTGGCACCACATCTGTGTGCTTTTTTCACTCACAGCCTCACCTCAGGCTTTGTCCCTACTGAATGGCGCACAGTCATCCCTCTCCATAAAGGAAGAGCAACTACAGACCCTAGAAATTATCACCCCATTAGCCTGATGAGTTTGATATGTAAGGCTATGAAGTGCATCATCATGGACCTAATTAACAAGGATATAGGGAATTTCCAAACTCTAGATCCGATGCAATTTGGTTTTGTGAAAGGTAGCTCGTGCCTGCTCAACCTGGTTGACTTCTTTGAGTCAGTCACCGGAACAGTGGATGAAGGTAAGGCAGTTCATACAGCCTACCTCGATCTGGCCAAGGCCTTTGATGCCATTCCTCACTTAGGAATTATTGATAAACTCACCAAACTAGGCATCAACCCCTATATCATTAGGTGGGTTGAAAATTGGCTCGCAGACAGAACACACAGTGTGAAGGTAGTGGACTCCAAGTCAGACTGCCGACCAGTCACAAGTGGAGTCCCAGTGGGATCAGTCCTGGGTCCTCTCCTGTTTGGCAGCTACTTCTCAGAAGTCCAGGCCAACATGGAAGGACACTGGCTGACCAAATTTGCAGACGACTGCAAGCTGGGAGCCATTATTAACTCCCCAAGTGATGCAGAAATCCTACAGAAAGGCCTCACTGAGACCAATGACTGGTGTCGAAACCATGGCCTTAAGCTTAATGCCAAAAAATGCATCGTCATCCCCTTTGGGAAAAACTCATTTCCCACTAATTATCACATCAATGGGAATCCACTGAGCACTGAAGGCGTTATAAGAGATCTGGGGACAAAGGCTGACCTCTCCTTTGACCAGCACATTGCCACTGTAGTCAGAAAGTCCTTCTATGTTGCAAATCTCACTACCAAGGGTTTTGCATCCAGGAAGAAAGTGGTCATCATTTCTCTCTACTCTTCCCTCATTAGACCAATCACAGAGTATAATACTCCATTTGGCATGTACCTCATTAGACAACCGCAGCAGCTGGAGAGGCCACAAAAGTACCTCACAAAGAGGATCCTATGCCTTAAAGGCATGTCGCACAAGGACAGACTCAAAAAACTCCAGCTATTCTCTATCTCATATCGTCTACTAAGAGGCGATCTCTGCTTGACTTACAAAGCCATATCTGACCCAGCTCTGTTAGGAATGCTACATCTAAACAAATAAAACCAATAAATTCAAGCCGAAGAACGTAAAACTCACTTTAATAAAACAACAAAATAAGCAATAAGCACAATAAGCAAAGATTTTGGGCTTAGCCCTTCCTCAGTGCAACATATAAAATAGTCATTCTAACATCATTTAAATAGTAAAATTAAATCACAGCACCAACACCAAATCACATGATTACCATATACAATAATATTAAAATAGTAATCTATCATTTATAATATATACAAAATTTTTTTCATTTATAATATATAAAACTTTTTGTATAAAAAACTTATTTATATTGCATTTTTTTCACCACCAGTTTTAAACTTACACCAGCATTAATTCCAGGAGTTTTGTCCACAGCTAGACTTATTATCCATTCACACTCTTATGTTTCCACTATATTATTAATATTTCCCCCTCTTATATTTTTATTAATGACATCAATTAGTCTATACTTAAAATCATATGTCATATTAAAATCTAAACAGTGTTTAGCCAATGTATTTGTAGAATTAGAATTACATCTAAAGAAATCCCAATCCCTCCGCACCACACGCTCCAGAGACCTCAACCTCATTATCACAATCAACAGAACATGCTGGAGGGGTTCATAACCCAGAGACTGCCCATGCTCTGGACTAGACTTCCCATACATGTTAAGCAGAGCACTTCACTAGCCCTCTTCAAAAGAAATCTTGATGAGTGGATGGGAAATAGAAAGTTCACCCCCGGGATCACTCCATTGGCTTTACTTGATAGAGGCACTGGTAACTAACGATGGGTGGCACAACACCAGGGCACTTCTGTGGGCTACACATGTAAAGGCCCTAGGGCAATTAGCCTAGTACACATCTATGAACCTATGAACCTATGTACCTATGTGTTTACCCAGAACGTCCAACTGGGCTAGGTATCTTTTTTAAGCAGAGGCCCAGGGAGAAAAGCTCCAAGGTATCATATTTAATGCATTCGGTATATCTACAATGACAAATTTTATAATGCAGTTATTTAATTCATGTAGATTTTACATTCCTAATATTCTTATCTATGTCATAAGTTCATAGGTGCCCTTGCACACCATTTTAAGCCTAGCCAATTTCCCTTTTGGTGCTTCAGTTAACCTATCCTATTTGATTTTAGATCAGCCTTACTCATCCAATGGGCAATAATTATAAATTAGAATCCCAACAATAGTAGCAGTCCGGATGAATGGTACGCTGTTCACAAAAATAGCGAATATTATCCAAAACACCATACAGCGAACCAAAACAAGGCTGCAGTTAAATCCACAAAATGAAGACTTTATGAAAGTTGTTATAAAAGCTTTATAAAACTTTACTGTAATGTACATTTTAGCACTTTCGCAGTATTACAACTGCTTCAGACATTTAAACATTAAATCTTTCACTCCATTAAAATACCGTCACTCCTATGTCTTATGACAAATCAGCACACAGAGATCATTGAAGTTAATTAGACCCAATAATGTAAATATGCTGCTGCATCCATCCTACCTATTAACATATAAATAGCTACATTACCTAGGGCAGTATGGAAAAACATAAAACAACATCCTATAAATCCTACTATTGTAATATAAAAAAAAGAAAAACATATATAAAGAATATACACTTAAGAAATAATAACAATGAAAATAAGAACAAACCCATAAACCTATGTTGCTCACTTAAAGAACCCTCTGGCTCTAAGGACAGGTTTTAAAGAAACCTTGTTGTTTAAGCCTTTACAGGTATCTGCTCTTAATCTAATGATCCATCTGACCTCTGACATTTCAGTCAGATTCCTGATATCACCACCACGTTCATTGGTGTCTATCTTTTCTAGAACCAAAAACTTAAAGGAATGTAAAGGTCTTACTTCTTTAACATGGCTTGCTAGAGCATTGGTTTCATCCTGATTCGTAATATCGTAAACATGTTCCCTAATCCTATCTTTAAGTTTTTTATTCATTTTCCTTACATAAAAAGCAGAACATAGTCCACACATAGCTAAATATACTACATTTTGGGAAATACAACTAGCCAGAGGTCTAAAGGTAAATAGCCTCCCAGTTTCAGGATGTTCAAACTTACCAGATGTATCAATATAAGAACAGTAATTACATGTATTACATGGAAGCATGTGTCCAATGTGATGGTCACTCCTCATGTTGTTCACGTAACACATTAAGCGTTTCAGGGATTTTTTGATCTTGTAGCTAAATATGGGTGCATCACTCACTATACTTTTAATATCAGTATCACTGGTCAATATAGACCAATGTTTTCTAACTATGCCAGTAACTTAGTTCGCTGTATGGTGTTTTGGATAATAATTATATATTCCTTCTAGTTAGAATTACTGGGATCACACTATATATAATTTGAGGGGGGCCAATGAATGAGATAAAACATTTAAGAGTTGCATCTGTCCCATTAGTAGTACAGGAGGCAGTCCTGGGGTAAATTGCCTCTTTCTTATCCAGAGATCCAAGTAGCACTTGAATATAGACACTCCCTCTCTGTAAACTAAGTACTCTGCACCTAATACTCATCTAATACCTTGTACTTCTAGCTTGAATCCCTTATACTCCATGACAGTAGCAGCAGTTTATAACTGACTTTTGTGCCATGCTTTGGATGGATCATAGGAGTCCTTTGTGTATTTTGCTGCCTGCGTGTCTGGTCTTGAATGAAAGGGGCCCTAAGACAAGTTCACATAAGAGGCTAACAAATTAGTAATGTAATAACAATAACATTTTAAGGTCAAATCATCAGTACCGTTACACTGCCAGACTGTGCCTAATAGAAATTTTTGCTTGGCTGAATTTTGGAATAGCCACATCTAGCAGAACCTGAAGCAAATATATGCAGGGCACTGATGATGTTTTCTGTATATGCAGTCCTATGTTCCAGGTGTGCCAGTGAAAGAATTCCATTCTACATATATAAGTACCTGACTATTCCTAAATAAGCATTTCATTTTTACTTCTGATTTCAGGTGTTCCCCTGCAATACAGTAAGATGTCGTGGATCAGTCATGTTCCCAAATGAAATGATCTGCAGATCACGTGATGGGCCACGGCCAAAGGAAGAGATTATGCCACTGGCCATTGACTTCATTAATCAGTACTATGGGTCTAGCAAAAGGTAGCTGAATATTACAAGTATAAAACATTGTACAATGTACTACTTTGTAGTAAAATATTTATTTATTCATGGTTGGTGGAGTACTCACTTTTAGAAGCTATAAAATGAATACAGGAAATCATTTATTTGGTATGGAATTTGATTAACCTGAAACTGCATTCATAAATGTGGTGTAAGACAAATACAGCAACAGACTGACATCACAGATATGTAGGAATGACACTATGATACAAATCATTCAGTTTTCCTTTGAAATTACAAGCAGTTTGCAATCTTTAGAATTGCCCGACAAAAGCACAGAAAGAGACTACATCCCCCTACACACACACACACACACACACACACACACACACACACACACACACACACACACACACACACACACAAATAAACATGCACACAAACATGTACATGCACATATATAAATAGATAGACAGATAGATATAAATACAGATACCAAACCAAAGGGCAAAAAAGTCACACAGGCAAACCATTCGTGAAAACTGCAAGAAAAACCAAGCCATGGTTGTGATACCTTAAACCACCTGTAATGGAGGCCCATGGGAAACATGTAAATGATTGAAATAAAACCAAGCAGGAATCCGCATACACTGGCGTCCCAATTGGAAATAGCAGCAAAGTACACACAGCTGTTCAGCATAAACTGACGTCTTTATTGTAAAACAACAGCATAAAGTACACAACTAACTTAGCGCTTTCTCCCTTAACCCTAAGGGCATCATCAGAGTTGTGTAACAATAAAAAATCAGCAATTTAAATACCACAACGTAATACACACACCTCCCACTTTAACCAATCAACAAACATTGCAGGCATTCAAAATGCCAACACACGCCCATATGAATTACATAAATATACGTATATACATACTATGTAGATGCTGCTTGGTTTTATTTCAAGACTTTTGAGTGGTTGTGAGCTGTACTGAAACATGTAAATGATCCCTTACTGACATGGAATGTTTCAATTACTTATGTTGTGATACTTCAGAGTGTGCATTTTACTCTGGCATACAGTAGTCATGGAAATAGTAGTACGACTGGATAGGAAACCCCTCCACATCAGAAGGTGGGTGAGGGCCAAGCTTCCTGCATCAACACCTTCATGGCATTGCAGTAAAATTTTATTTTATTTTATTTATATTTGTTTATTGTGGTAGTGCACTGACCAATTTTAGGCTCAACCCAAATGAAATAGAAAACATCTGATGCCGGCTTAATTCTTTTCCATTTGTAGCATATTTTTCAAAGTTGTAAACCTCACACTTCTGGGCCACGTACTTTTAACAGGGATCACTGTCATCCCTTGCACTGTGAAAAGAAGATATCCAGCGATAGTCAAAAGAAATAAAAGTACCATAAAGATATAGTTCAGAAAAAACATTATCACAATTTTGAAAATACTAGTCATCAGGTGATCTGAACAGCAGAAGCTGCTTTGAAGAAAAATTACTTGCTGCTTTTAAATCTGAAAACAAAGTACATAAGATAATTAAAAGTCACTCCCATCAAGCAAACAGCTGTTCCACATGGAAATATTTTTAGCTTTCATAGAAAGATACGTGTGCCCATGAATGGATTAAACATCAGCCTCAGGATCCATCAAAAACCTACGATTGAGATTATCCCTGAATGAAGAGATTGCCATTAAAAAAATCAAGATAGTTGCTTCCTTTATTCACAGAGAGCATAATATTTTCTAAGAGAAAATTAAACACATTATATCGAAATAGACTGGAGGATGCTAATTTTAATAAACTGCATACATCATTTAAAAGAAAGCTGTTGCACAGAGGTATAAACATACCTGTCAAGCTCTTAACCCAGTAATTTTGGATAAAGCCTAAAATAATTGGGGGGGGGGGGGCAAAATTAAGGACATATTTTTATATTTTTAGGACCACTACTTTTAATATATTATTTAATGATCTAAATAAAGTCTACCAACACAGCACACTAATTCAGTATGCAGATGATGCAACTATCATCTCCTCCTCCAATAATTTCACCAATCTCCAGACAATCACCCAAGATGCCTTCTCCTCTATAGAAACCTGGCTAAATGACTCTCAATTAATGCTTAACTAAAAATAAATAAATAAAATAAACTGCTATTATTCCTCACTAAAACCTCCAACTACAGATTTCAAAATTCTCTCCCATAACAAAATTATAATTGAACTGGTAAAATTTGCAAAACTTCTAGGAATTTCTATCGATGACAAACTCTCCTTTGAACAACATATACAGAACACAGTAAAAAGAAAAACATTTCAAACTACGCAAATTATACCGACACAAACTCTACCTTGATAATCAAACTAGGATCAAACTAGCAAATACTTTGCTTATTCCCATCCCTTATATATGGAAGCCCCATCTTCGCCAACCTCCATGCATCCCTTAGTAATAAGCTACAACAATGCTACTATAAAATAGTAAACTTTGCATCTAACTTGCCAAACCACTCACACCACTGTACTGCTCTCTCAAACCTGACCTGGCTAGAATAACACCACTATCTCCAGCTTACTCAAGTAATAATGGCCCATAAATTAATTTTCCAACCCAATAACTGCCCTGCACTCCAATCCATCTTACACATATATACCACTACTCGATTGTGCCACTCTTCAGAGAAAACCCTTCTAAGCATAGCAAACCCCAACAAGAGAGCAGGACAATGCCTATATTCCTGCAACAAAGCCAAACTATGGAATACCCTCACCTCTACCATTACCCAACTAGACTCTCTAAAGCCCTTTAAAGTTGCACTAAAAACCTACTTCTTACAAAATCCAAGCTGCACATGTAATATACAATGTAAGCCCCCCTAATTATATAACCTATTAAACAAAAATCCTCCATTCCACACCTCTGATTTCAATCTATTTCAAGTAACTGGAACACCTTATTACTTGCTCATCACAATGTACCAAATTTCGGTGATATAGTTACCTGTTAGTTTGAAGCTTGTATATTACTCTGTATAACATCTGTTGGTAATTATGTAATTTCTGTGATGCTTGTTTGTGTTTTATTTTAAACTGTGGAGCCTTTCTTCCCAGATCTGTAATGATACTGACAATTTTTTTGCTTTATTGTTGTTTTTAACTGGGGAGCTTTTCTCCCCGGGCCTCCACTGAAAATGGGTCTTTGCCCAGTGGACTTTCCCGGTCAACAAATACCAATAAATAAATAGATAACTAAATAAATAAATAAATAAATAATATTGCTGATATAAACTTACACCATTGCTAGAATAACAGGTTTTGTGTTAACATTCATTTTCTAAAGGATATGAAGTCTTAAAATCAAATTTTCATCATTATTTACCTATTTCAATCCTTGATGATTTGCCAGAAAACCACATATTTTATAGGGACCCCACCAAAATCTGAATAAAAAATCTGGACATTGTACAAAATTTTTTGTAGATGAGAGGTATGGGTATAAATTTGATTTAATTGATAAAGGCTATTGTAATATGTGATATTGCTAGAAATTGTTTGAGCCATTAGAGGATAGCAGTGAGTTAACAAATGTCAGTGTTGTCAGGTGCCAAAATGGCATTGCACTGTTCATTGTTATAACTCAAATATACCTTGAGAAAACTTTGGCACTTACTAACTCGTAACACCTTTACAGCTCTGTATGTCCATGCCAAAGTAAAGGCTGCATTTCAAAGACTGTATTCATTTTTATAATAGCAAAATCGACAGAAATTTTATTATGGAAACAAAAAAATCACTATAGCTCTTTTCCACAGCTGTCATAGCACAGATTGAAATGGTAATGGTGAAACTAAAATGTGTGTAGAGCAAAACCTTCCTTTATAGAAAATTTTCCCATTTAAAAGTTTCGTCACTTCATCAGTCCAGTCCCCACCTTCTTTAATGATACCTTAAAGTGCAATACCTTTTCTCAGTCATAGAAATAAGTGTTTGTTTTTCTGTTAGCGTTTATTGCAGCAAAGATCATTTTCTAGTGACTGACAATGAAATAGCATCTATGAGCAGGACCCAACTTTTGGTGGCCTTGCACATGGTCCATCCCATTTAGTCCTAAAACAGCCTTTAAACCATTTAGCATAGTCAATATAGCCAGTATTCTTCTTGAAGTCAACCTCAGTATCATTGCTGTTGAAATAGCAGAGATTAGTCTCAGCTGATATAGTCTACTATACACAGGCGTTTCACTGAGTACTTTCAAAACAATATTTTTGGAAAACAAAGCAGTTGTTAGGTTTAATGCTGGAACAATTCATATACTAATTTTATTCCAGTGTGGCTCAGTTTAGAAAATGTTGGTAAAAGCATGGATATGACTGATCTTTCTAAGCATGAAGTATAGGTAATGCATAAAGAAAACATGTCAGTGTTTGTCTGGGACCAGTGAAGGATCCTGCTCCAGATAAAAATCAGTCTTATTTAAAATCATTTAAAAATGTTTTAGACCATCTGAATTTATCTAGAGGCAATTTTAGTTGCCATGATTGTATTATGTAAAACATTATTTCATGAAGGTAACCTGTTGAAATATTACAAAACAGAGTGCTGAACTGAACAAAAATATGAATGAATAAGGTGTGAATTGGCTAAATGATCTCCCCCGGAGTGATTAGAAATGCCCTTTATAATAAGATGTGGCCTAGAATATCCTTTCCTATATTTGGTATACATGCACTAACCAAATTTAAACTGCTGTCTACCATTATCTCAAGACTCCGATTCCTCCATGAGTATTGTAGTGCAATGCTTAGGACGCTTAAGGAATGGGGAGCTACCGTCCACATGAAAGGCTTAATAGAATCAAGAAAAAAAAAAAGGACAGTAGTGCCATCTGCCTTGATCATATTTTAGAGCATGCACATGCAGTTAATCTGCCTCACGCTTATTCACAGATTACTATGTAACAATCCATGTCCCATCACTAATACTTTGTTACCCTGGTGCACATCAATAAGCAAAGTGACCTTGCCAGCACTTTTAGGAAAAAACACCTTCGTGTTCTATGCACCACGTGCTTCAAAAATCCATGTTTCATTTGCATTGCTTGCCCAACCTACCAACAGTTAATACCCTCTAATGACACTTAAGACTTCTAATTTTCTCAAATCCTCACTACTTCCTGTATTTTATAGGTAATCATTGTTTGCTCAATTGTTCCAGTAGACAGTATGTATCTTCCTAAGTACTTACATACTGTATCACTTTTTTTTATTCTGTAATGCATAAACAATTAGGTCTATTTGCTGACTGCCTCTGGAATGAACTATTAATTCCCACGTACTCATACTGCGTACAAAGCAACTGTGGAATGTACTACTTCTGTAAAATGATCCTCTTGTTGAACAAACTCAGTATTATTTAGTATATTTTACATTTGTATATTTACTATACTGAGGCATTTGTCTCTGGAAAATGAACTCTACATGTATTATTACTTGAACAGCTTCTCTGCTCTACTGATTAATAGTCTGGTACTGTTTTTTCATGATCTCTGTTGTCGTACCATGAATTCACAGGCAATGCTTTCCCTATCAAGTCCCCCTCCAAAAATGGGCCTGGACCAAAAATATCCTCCAAAAATGGGCCTGGACCAGCAGGGATAACCAAGTCAAAATATAAATAATATAATTATCCAAACCAGGTCTAGCTGGGGTCTATATCATATGAGCGAATCGCATAAATTGCGATCGTTCATAATATCGAACATACCGGAGCTCAACGTGCTTTTTCTGAGATCTCAGTACGGTGAAGAATGGGATATTTGCCCTTTCCTCAGTGTAGTGCGATCTCGAAGTTGGAATATATATTTAGCGGGGGGGAAGGGGTGCAGCCCCTCACAATAGGAAGTTCGAGGTCTGGTACTTTCGATAGTATGAGCGTTCACAATTTGTGCAATTGGCTCATATGACATAGATCTTCTAGCTGGAACCTATGTGAAAGTAAAAGATGTCAAGCTGTTGCGGGCATCCTTTCAACTTATTATGTTTTGAGCTATATTATGATGCACATTGTGTTCATTAAGATGTCTCATTACATTTTGTTTATTATTAAACTCCTTTTTATCACTGGCATTTACCTCAGTAGGAAAATAATTATATATGCCTTTTGTAAGTCTTACCATATTAATTTTTTGAAAATATTAAGTAGAGTTGATGTACATTGCAACATCTAGCAGACAGGTAATTAGTTGTTTCTCCAGCAAGTATTTTGGAAAATATATTAGCCATTATGTCTTACCCTGTAGTTTTCTAAAATGATCACTAATTGATTAACATGTGATTATGAATGATTAAGGCAAGTACTGAAGTCAATCACACTTTTGTAATATAATGGCTCCAGCATTTATTCTGGGTAAAACAATTTTAAAAACCACAAATATTTATATTTCTCACATTCTATTCATGTTCTTTCTTTTTTTGTTCTCTGTGCCCTACTGTACCATATAACCTTGCTCAGCTGGTGATCTTTCTTGACTTGTTTTATTCACGGTGCAACATTTTTACAGGCTTCAAACAGAGGCACACCTAAACCGACTACAAGAAGTAAAAAATCAGATTGAAGCCAATGGAACTTATCATCTTGAAGAAAGTGAGCTCATTTTTGGGGCAAAGCAGGCCTGGCGCAATGCTGCAAGATGTGTTGGTAGGATACAATGGTCAAAACTGCAGGTAACAAAATATTTTGTGATCATCTTAAACAGTACTAGCTCATGTTTACTTCTTTAATCAAAAGTCTATTTTCTTTTGTAAAGCAGGTAAAAAGACTTATGTGATTAACCGTATGCAAAATGTTTGACTTGTTCACAAAAATAAAATCTTAAATTATTCAACACTTTTCTTTTTTTATGTTTTATTAAGATTTAGGCAAACAAGAATGTAATAACACTTAATTTGAGTAGAAATATAAATCAAAAAGTGTAAAAAAGATCAAGAGTGTCTACTAAACAATGAGGATTCTAACAGGTTTCATTAGTTAACAAATTATTATGCATAAAAATTACAAATTACTTATTTAGTAGTTCTTCAAGGTTGTTCCACATGTTGTATGAAGAAATGATTCTGGTGGTTCTTGCCTTGATGGTAATAAGTTCCAACTGACAAACTTCAGATTCAATGTTGATGAATTCATTAAAAGAAAGAGTAGATTCTTTTTCCCAAGTTTTTGTTATAATTTTCGTTGAGATTGGTAAGATGCTCCATAAAAGTGGATATTTTAATCTCAAAAGGCATTGAGGTATTGGGGGAATTAAATAAAAAAAGAAGTTATGTACTCACCATAACATTCCATGTTTGTAGCCCATCTTGCCCTTCATTCTTACATATGGGTTTGGAGCCGATCCTCGGCTCCAACTCGGCCTATTACAAAGCTCAAAGTCTTCTAGTTGGCTCGTGGCTAGGTAGGTATCCCATGGTGCACCAGTATAATCCCCAGATCTTGTTTGCTGCTGAACTATAGAAAGCAGGGCCAGCCATAGCTGAAATGGCGTCCTAGGCGAAGTAGTGCTCCGGTGCCCCTTAAGCCCCACCCACACCACAGTCATGAAACACCTCTATTTGAGCCACACCCACAGGGTCACTCCCTAAGAAAGTCACTCCAGTCATTTCCTTAAATTATTTAAATGTATAGGAAGAATAACTATATTACAAGGTATCTTTAACTACAACTACTTCTGCATAGTATTTTCCACATTAAATACCAGATCCAGATCATGGTCAAATAAGGCCCTAGGCAGAGTAATAGACTACCCCTCAGAGCAGCCGCTCCTGCAGCAACCCCCCCCCCAGCAGCAGCCCCCTCCTCAGCCATTACAGTGTTCCATTATTTGGTTATTTCTCACCAGTTACCATGCATACTATTCTCTTATTTGCTTCTACAGTCATTACAGATATTGAAATAAAATAGCACAAACACAGGTAGCCATTTACTAAACAATACAGTCTCACAATAAAAACAGACTTAGCATAAGCAGTAAACTTCTCTGCCCTTGAAACTCACATTCACTGAAATGGAAAAAAATCATATTCATTGAAATGGCATGAAAACCCACATTCATAGAAAATGCATCTGGCCAGTGAAGAATTAAGTTTACCTTTGGGCTGTTTTCAAAAGAGACTCCTTGCACACATTTGTTAGGGTCATGCTTATGTGTATTTGTTCTTTGATTCACCTTCCTGATTGCATTGAATTATATTCCCTGTATAATACAGCACCACTTGTTAAAGTGTTTTAATTTTGTAGTTTTAAAAATTCTTTTAATAAGCAATGAAACAAAATGTATGAACCAATAACTACCCATTTCAGAAATGTTCAACCATAAAAGGCCACTCAAGACTTCTGTCATTATAATCCACCAATATTACTCCATACTCACAATCTCTGCAGATGTAAAATCATCTGAATTTCACATTAAAGAAATCCATACCTAATGAAGAGGTTGCTAGCGGCAAAATAACTTCACATATCAATGTTTTATCTACAAATTCAGTGCCTGCTTTCCTTAAAGAATGAATTGCCTATATTGCATTAAAAATTTGATAATAATGCAATAGAAAATGATCTATTGCAGTAGGAAATGACCAACAAGTTCATAGTCACTAGGCATCTCATACAAAGGAAATACTCAGGAGTGTAGAACCCCTATCCCCCTTATAATGCACCAAATAATCAACAATCATATGAGTAATGCAATATCAGCACTCCATCTACATGGTGTGGAAGTAGAATCCACAGCCTTCTGCACTAAAGGCAATTATGCTAACACTGCTTTCAGATTTTGATAAACATAAAATAGTTAGTTGCACATAGAAACATTTACACTTTTTAGAGTATGTTTTAAATTTGTAGTTTTGAACATTTTTCCAGTAAGCAATGAAACAAAATGTTTGAACCAATAATGACAAAACTACCCGTTTCAGTATATTTTAAGCATAAACGGCCTGTCAGACATCTGTCATTACAACCCACCATGCATTTTCTGAAGGAAATGAAGGCTGAAACTCAAATGTATGACATTTAGTTATTTAAATCTTCAGTGATTTGCCAGAAAACCACAAATTTTATGAGGAACAGGCCAAAGATATGAGGCAAAAATCTGGATAGTTGAGAGGTATACATACCTCTCAGTCTTACTGCAAGAAATCTGGACATTATGTGGATGCAATGACCATAAAAATAGGGACAGATTTTAAATATTACACTTTTTTAACTTAAAGTTCCTAGAACAACAGGATTTGTGTTAACTTGCATTTCTGAAGGATATGAAGTCTGAAAGTTATATATTTGAGATCCCCGGCAGGTTAAACTTCAGGCAAATGATGCTTTTGAGTTCAGTCTTTGGCCATCCATAAGTTACTCTCTTTAAGAACTACCTGTCAGCCTCATCAAAAAATCAAAGTCATCAGTAAGTTTATATTTTACTTTTATATAGAACATATTATTAGCTTCTGCCAACCAACTTTAGTGGTCTCTTCTTTATGATACAAATCAACCCCATCATACTATAGTGTACCAGTGACACTTATCCAGGGACCAGTGCAGCCTGTCTCTAAAGTTCCTTGGCTGCCTACCTTCAATGAAATACTTTATTGCATTCTGCTTGCACAAGTAAACTGTTCCTACTTCCAGGTATGCCCATCCCAGCCTGTTTGGTATCCCAGAACTTTAAAACTTCAGATTATATGCTCATTTATCCCCTTCCCTCCTAGTACACTCACTCATCTCCTTAGAATAATTTAGGCTGTGCCTTACTCTGTTGAGCTACGTTCCTGTCTTGATCCTTGTCATGAATTTCAAGGGTATCTTGGCTCTAAGCAGAATTTAAGAGAAATTATCCATTATGATGAGGACATACCTTTGATATCTGCCATGTTAATTGCTGATATTAGTGCTGCCCCAGACTATTTGATCACATTAAAAAGAAGAAAAAGAATAGAGGTGGGCTGCAGTCTCTTTGGATAAAGCCAAAATCTCATAGAGATGGAGATGTCCATCTAATTCATATTCAGCATGTACATCATTCATGTGATGTATATGCATGAAATAGGTTCATAGGTGTGTGTACTAGGCTAATGACCCTGGAGCCTTTACAATCCTAGCCCATAGGATTACCCTGACATTGTGCCATCCAACCTTAGATCCCAGTGTCTCTGTCTAGGAGAGCCACTGGAGTGATCCCTGAGGTGAATTTTCTATTTCCCATCCACTCATCAAGATTTCTCTTGAAGAGGGCCAGTGAGGTGCTCTGTCTGAAATATACAGGTAGTGAATTCCATAAAATGGGCAGTCTCCAGGCTATGAACCTGTCCCTCCAGCACATTCTGTTGATTGTTGTAATAAGGTTGAGGTCTTCAGAAGCGTGTGGTGCAGAGGGATGTTACGCAGAGCTTTCAGAACCCCTTTGCCCTAGAGCAGAGTATGCTCTTTGGGAGGATTTGTCCTCCCCTAGCCACCAGTAATTGTTTCCTTTCAGTTAATGTTTTCCTTTGGACCAAAGTGCTCACATGTAGTAAAATACAAGTCACACACGGCAATTATGAAGATGTTATCTGTTTTGTGTTATCTTTTATTCTGTAGTACTCACATTTGTGGGAGCCAGGTATTTACATTTTTTTTATACCTGGCAAACAGTGGCCACTAGCTCCTTCTTCTCATTCATTGGGTCTGTGGGACCATCTTAGCCTCCCATTGGCGAAAACTGACCCACATCAGGGACACATGAGGACCTTGAGGATGCTGGTACAGTGTCACTGTGCTGCTGGGGAGTGAGCCCTAACTCTCTCCCACCCTGTGGCAGCTTTGCCAGCTCTGCAGTTGCTGCCCACTGGAGGTGCATGTGAACTTTCACTCATACCCTATATCTCCTAAGTGGTATACAGCTTCCAATGTGGAATTCACCCATCTGTTAACGCTGCTATTGTAATGAGCATAGGTAACCTCCCTGCCCCCAAGGATGGACAAGCCAGCACCAGCCGTTCACTCCCATCCAGCCCCTACAGCACCTGTTGCACTAGTCAAACCCAGGTCATCTGGAACACAATAAGGGCTTTATCTTTCTGCAGCATGGGGTTGAACTCCCAAGCCCAGTTTGTTATTGACACCTGTAGCTGGGCTAAGAGTTTTGCTCTCCAACACAGTCCTCTCTTATTTCCTGACACTGTCTCCTACAAGTCACTTTTTTATTTTTATTCAATTCATTTGCTAATTGGATAAGTCCACTGGACACAAATGTCCCTTTTCGTAGATGATCCTTGAGTACTTTCTGATATTCTCAGAGTCACACAGTAAGCAAATGGAGGTACAATGAATAGGAGGACCTTGTACCCTGTTCAAGAAGCAGACAAACAGCTTAGAGGCTTAATCCTCTGCACTAACTGCAAGACAGTTAACACACAAAACTGCCCAGGCTTGTTGTTAAATGAAGTATATACTCTAGAACTAATCCGAAGAAACCTGTACTGTAGTAATGTACCTGATAGTGAAGCAGAGCCATCATCTGCTTTGCTTGTTCACAACTGCTGCCTGTGTGAGTTGTTTAATAATGCCACTTGCCAAAATTCTTGTTGAAGCCTGAAACCTTCCTCAACCCATGCTGTCTTGTAGATGTTGAATCAAGAGATGACCAGAGAATACAGCAGTTTGTGGGTTCTAAGTGTAAATGCATCTAGCATGAGATAGACAGAGGCATATGATAATGGAAATAGAGTAGAGGTATAGGGCTTTTAATCATGTCATTCTGCAGAGTCTGATATTTCTTCTGTGGCCTGCCTTTTTCTCATATGCTTCCTAGGCCAGCATGAGACTGATCTGTTGGTCTGAATTCACACAACCCTCTAGGCTTTGGTTTAAACACCAGAGAAGCTGTTAGAAGGACCAAAGCAACACACTTCTGAACATGAGGATAATAGTTTAATTTTAGAAGAAAAGAGGAGCCATCAAGGTAGGAGTCTTTGGGCAGGATAGTGTTTATGTTTTAAAAAAAAAAGAAAAATAAATGATACAAAAAAGAATGATTGCACTAGCAGCACCAGTTATTTCATGACAACTCCGTTGCATTACGTATATGCAAACACCGTAAGTAAAACGGTGATAACAAAAATAACATTGCTTAACGATCACAGCCATCGCAGTACAATAAAAGCTGAGGGTGAGTCTATATTCATTATTTGAAGACCGACCCCTAAACTGGGAAAAGCCGAAAGACACAACAACAACAACTGTATCGCATGTCACTGGAGCTTTGTAAATCAGCGACAGTACTCCACCCCCCCCCTTCCTTACTGCAACTTTACCGGTGTGCTACAACTATGTGATGTCACGGTGCAGATCACAAGGGGTTAACTTGGTGAGGGTATCCTTGAATTGCCGATTCCATTTGGCTATGTTAGAAAGGGGGTGTTGTGGCACATTCCATTCGGAAATCATCCCCCCAACTCCTTTCGGGAGCTCCAGTAGCTTACATTCCCTTTCCGAGTAGGAAAGGAGTTAGTGATTCATCCCTGATGTAGAAAAGGATTACACAAAAGCAGTCATACAGGAAATAAAACCAAGGCCACATGAATTACCCTTTTTTTCTTTAATTCTGTATATACTTGTTTGTATTGTATGTTGGACTCGAACTCGTGGATGGACTTAACTGGAGCCGGTGGGATATTAAGACTGTCGGGCACCTTTTACACCTACAAGTGATGCAGGGTCCTGGGAGAGGGATAACTGATGCCTTTTGTGGTTGAATTTCAAAGAATCCTGATAATGGAACAAACTACACTAATCCCCGTCACACATACACACACACGTAGGTAAAAGAAAACGTTGGCGCATCCAGTGACTACTAAAGCACTTTAGTAGCTAACGTTTAATAAGTTGAGGTACCAGAAAGAAAAACAAGACAGTTTACAACGCTCTTCACAAAGGTAACATGTTTGGAAAGGAGCACAGCATGTTAAGAAGCAGCCCCCCAAATGGTGCTTGTAACACGCTAGCCTCTACTGCCATGTTTTTTTTTTATTCTTGAAACCTCCAGTCCTGGCCAACCTGCAGCTGTAAAAGTGGGAGGGTCGCACGCTTCCCCCTCCTCACCCTACGATTCCAGCACCCTATGGTTTATTTATTTTAATTAATTTACTTTTCTTATTAAGAAAAGTAAATTAATTAAAATAAATAGATAAACACAAATTGCGCCCTTTACAAGGCCAGCCTGTACGGTGCCCTAGGCGGTCGCCTAGTTCGCCTATGCCTAAGGCCGACCATGATAGAAAGACAGAACAAAAACTATCCAGAAAGAAAAACAATAATGAAAGGTCTCCACCTGTTATGGAACTATACATACATATATACATATATATATATATATATATATATATATATATATATATATATATATATATATATATTTTTTTTTTTTTTTTTTCTGTCTCCACATCCTTCCAGGAGGGAGGTAGAAGGGTAGATTCGTAAGAATGAAGGGCAAGATGGGCTACAAACATGGAATGATATGGTGAGTACATAACTTCTTTATGTTCTTTATGTTCTGTAGTCCTATCTCACCCTGATTCTTACATATGGGAAAGCGTCCCTAGCACCTTATTCTTGGGTGGCTCATGGAAAACTACTCCTGGAACCAAAGGAGGCTCTACCCCTAGAGGTCATATCCAATTTGTAATGAGTAATAAAGGTGTGAGGGGTAGCCCAGGTTGCTGCTGCATAAACATCAATTGGAACCCTGGCTTGAAAGGCTGCAGAAGAAGACTGGGATTTTGTAGAATGAGCCTTAATCTTGAATGGTAAAGGCTTTCCATCAGAAGAATAAATGTAGGAGATACAACTCGAAATCCAATTCAAAAGGGTCACTTTGGAAACTGGGAGACTTAATCTGGAGTCGGAGAAGGATACAAAGAATTGGCCTGACTTCCTGAATTCCTTGGTCCAGTGTAGATAGAACCGTAATTGTCTGTGAACATCCAACTGATGAAATCTGTATTCTGCTGCATTGGAATGATTAGGAAAGAACACTGGCAGCTCTATAGTTTGGTTCAAGTTATTATGAGAGCACACCTTAGGGACGAAAGATGGATTTGTGTGAAGGGATACTCTATCTTTGTGGAAAATCAAATAAGGGGGCTTGATAGACAGTGCTTGTAACTCTGACACTCATCTAACAGATATGATGGCCACCAGAAACAAAGTCTTCAAAGACAGAAACTTCAATGAACACGACTGAGCAGATTCAAAGTGTGGAGGCGTTAATTTGGACAGGATGAAGTTTAGATCCCATGAAGCTACCGCTTCCTGAAAAGGAGGTCTCAGCAAAGTAGCACCTTTAAGGAAGGTTTTACACAATCTGTGTGACATCAGATAAGACTCATGTTGACCCAAGTGAAAATTTGATATTGCTGCCAACTGTGCCCTAATTGTGGCAGCAGCAGAACCCTGGTGAAAAAGCATTCTAAGACCACTGGAATGGAGGCGGTGTAAGGGTCAACATTTCTTTCCTCAGCCCAGGTAGAAAACCTTCTCCATTTGCTAGTGTATACCTTTCTAGTGGAGGGTTTATGAGAAGATGAGACTGGTCAGCTATCATGTTGGTTCTCCCTGGGATGTGCATTGCCACTAGAAAGTGCTGGGAAGATATCACCCATTTCCAAACACAAATAGCCTCTCAACAAAGGGGGTAAATTCGGTTCTGCCTTGTTTTTTGAGATACCATACTACTGACATGTTGTCTGATTGTATTACTATCATCCCAAGAGGAAGAAGGTCATGGAGTGCTTGCAATGCCAGAAGCACCGCCCTTATATCTAGAACATTGATATGCAGGTGAGCCTCATGATCTTGCCATGTGTCTTGGACAGTCCTGCCTAGATAATGCCCCCCACACAATCTGGGAGGCATCCATGGTCACAGTAGCAATGGGCTGGCAAAGAGGGAATGGGGTACATGTCATTTAATGGTTGGGATGGATCCACCAACGAAGGTCCTTCTTGCAAGACTCTGTTAAAATGATGTGGTGGGATAGAGGCAGTTGTTGAAAGGACCACTGGGACTACAGGAACCACTGAAGAATCCGCATATACAATCTGGCAAGAGAGACTAGAAATATGGTGGAAGCCATGGTCCCTAGGAGTTTCAGCACTGTCTTTGCCTTGACTTTCCAGAGGAGGAGTAGATGGAGAACTTGCTGTATGAGGTTCTGAACTCTTTCTGCTGGAAGACAAGCTAACATGGCGACTGTGTCTATTTCTGCACCTATAAAAGTCACAAATTGAGAGGGTGATAAGGCAGACTTTTCCCAGTTTATAGTAATCCACAACTGGGCACAAAGTTGGATAGTGGAATCTCTGGTTGAAGGAGTAAATGCCTGGTGGAGGTGATCAGGAGCCAGTCATCCAGGTACGGAAACACTTGGAATCCTAGACATCTCAGGTGAGCTGTCACTACTGCCATACACTTGGTGAACACCCTGGGGGCTGTGGTGAGAAAAAAGGGCAGAGCATGAAACTGGTAGCAACTGGCTCCCAGCTGGAAGCACAGATTGCTCCTCGACGCTCTGCCCATTTTTATATGGTAGTACGCATCTTGGAGGTCTATTGAGCACATCCAAGTGTCTTTCCCTAATAGAGGGAGTATAGACTGCAGTGTCACCATCTGGAACTTGTCCTTTATGGATTCATTTCATTTGCTGAGGTCCAAGATGGGCCTCAAGTCCCCTGTACATTTTGGCACTAAAAAGAATCTGGAGTAAGTTCCAAATCCTACCTGGTCTGCGGGGACAGTTTGGATGACTCTGTTTGCGAGCGACTTGTTCACTTCTACAGTGGCGTGATCCCTGTGATTGGGTGGAACACCTGGGATTCTCTTGGGGACATGAGGTGGAAAAGAAAAGGGTATAGAATAACCTCTGGTGATAATTCTTTGTACCCATTTGTCTCGGGTGATGCTTAGCCAGGCTTTTGGATACAAAGAATGCGCCCCCCCGACTGGCCCCAGAGAAGCACAGCCGGGCTCCACATCAGGAGCGCTGTTAGGGACGGCCTTGAAATGAATCACAGCCTCCCTGGTTTTGTGGTCCGCCCCTGCCTCTAGGGCAACGTCTACCATTTGCTCCTCCCCCTCTGCCACTGAAGGAGGAGTCATCCTGTGCATCCAGGGAAAAACTTCTGGGTCTTCTTGAACCACATCTCACCACCTCTCTGACCCCTGGGGTATGGACTAGAGGGGACAGTAAAATGTACTCCCATAGCAGACAGTGTTTTCCCTTCTTGCTTGCACCTGGTGAGTGTGTCTTTTACCTTAGGTCCAAACAAGGAAGAACAATCAAAGGGGGCATTGGTAAAGGTAGACTTGAACGAGTCTACAAAATTACACAAGCGCATCTAGGAGTGCCTCCTAAGGGAAACTGCTGAACCCGCTGCCCTGCTCACTCCATCGGCTGCATAAGAAATCAGCCTCATGGAGAAGTTAACAATGGAATTCAAGGTGGACAACTGAGCAGAGACCTTATCAGGGACTCCTTCAGTAGATGTACCTTGTAGAGTCCTTCCCAACTCCTTAAGGAGATCTCTCTGAAGCCTTGTAAAATGTGTTAGGTAGTTCACCGATCTGAGAGTAAATGCTGCTGATGAAAAGATACCCTTCCCATGTCTATCCATTGTTCAAGATTCCTTTTTCGGCAGATGGACAGATGAAAAAGTCTCCGCTAGTTCCTTCTTAGCGGCCACCGCCACCACCATGGCATCTACAGGAATGCCCTTGGATAAAAATTCCTTCTCCTTGGGGTTGACAAAAATGTATTGGGTCTCCTGGGAACTGGCTCCACAGCATTAGGAGTCTTCCACACCTTTCGACTAACAAGGTCTAGAAGTTCGTCGAAAGGTGGAGACACCCAAAAGGCTGAAGGTTGAGACCTGAAAGCCTTAAGGTACACTGACTCTTCATCAGAAGGGGTAACAGTGGGCCAACTGCACCTCTGCTTAAGGATCTCTAAGATGTCTACAAAGGAGACATCATCAGAGGATGACTTGGGGGACCCTTCTGACTCTTTGAGGTTGGTGTCGAAGGTAAGAGACTCATCCTGGGTGTCTACATGCTTCCTCTTGCATGTCCTCTTCCAAGGGGACTCTTCAGAAGGATATTCAGGGGAGGTCTTGGAAGAGTGTGGGCCACCAACAGGGGGATCTTGAGGCTGCGGGTCTCAGCTGTCGAGAGAGGGAGTAGGTGCTGAGATGGAGGTTTGTGCCCAAGGGGGAAGAGTGTTGATACCCCCTGGGTGGAGCTGATGAGTGGAACAGCACACTCCACATCATCCCGAAGGCAGACCTCCCCGGCTCCGAAGACAGCCTCAGCTCTGAGGAGACAGAGGAAGTCATCGGCTCCAAAGCCATCGGCTCTGAGATAGATGTAGGATCCGAGCTCACCCTAGCTGATGCACCAAGAGGGAGACTCGGAACTGAAGAGGTCCAGGTTGAAATATCCCTGTTGGGGCCGATTGGGGACCTTTGGCTCCTAGACACCACGGACGGCACCGAAGGTGTCAGAGTGGAACTCTGCTCCGTGACAGCCTCAGGGGGAGCTGGAACTGAGGGTTCCACAACTAGCGGTACCGAACACTCCAGCTCTGAAAGCCCGGCACAGCTCGGAGGAGGAACCACAACAGGGGGAATGGACTCGTGTGGCTCCGGGACTGACTAGGATGGAGCCAACAGCATTTTTGGCAAGGCAGATGAGTGACTTCAGGAGTCTCAGCACTACTCTCTCCACATCTTCTTCTGATAGGCTCCTGGAAGATCTGGAAGACAGTGTGGGAGATCTGGACCTCTGCAAGATAGGGAACCTTTCAAGTTGGGGAGACTGGCAAGGGATCTCTGGACCAGCTCCAATGTTTGCTATGAGTAGTCGGCTCCAAAATGCATTGGGTCAACACTGGTGTCATAGTATGAATGGCCTTGATCGGTTCCAAGATCAGTGGAGCCGAGGAGGAAGAAGTCTTGTCCGGTTTAAAAAGTTTAGGAGGCAATTCCGAAGCATGGCGTGGGGAATGCCTCTTGGTAGGTTTAGCCTTGTCTTTTTTAGATGCATGAGATTTGGAGGAAGAAGATGAACTGGCCAAGTCTTCCTTGAAAAAGGGCTTGAGAAGACCTTTCAATATTAGTTTGTTCTTCTGCTCCTGTAAGACCCTGGAGCTTAAGAAATGGCAAAACAAACAGGTTTCCTGCAGATGGATGGCTCCAAGTCAATACACACAATTACTATAGCCATCCATAATTGACAGCACAAACAAAATGAGGACTAGGTCCTCTCACTTAAACGGGCCTAGCCCTTACCACACTAACACTCACACACCATGAGGACAAGGTCCTCTAACTCAAACGGCCTAGCCATGGGCAGAGAAAAAGACAGAGAACTAGGTCCTCTAACTTAAACAGACCTAGAAAAGAGAAGACTAAAGGTCAGAAACTACCAACTATACTGCACACACACACACAAAGTATGAACAAGAAATTGTCCAACTGTCTCAGTGAAAACTGTACTCTCTACGTTGTGGAACAAAAAGGTTCGGAAATATCAAAGGACCCTTGCCAACTGAGTAACTAAATATCAGACTAAAATCTAGGTGGAAATAGTCTAATGCTAACTCTGTAATACTAAGTGCACAGGGAAAAGGGTAAACTGAGCACAAATGTGCACCTTTAACAGTAAGCACTAAATATTTGAGTAATAACTATTAAAATTCCAAACTCTGTATGCTAATAAACACAGCAAATAACAACAAAGAGCAAAAGCGTCCATTAAATAGAAAAAAAACTGGCACACAGGATACCAAAGAGAACAACAAGGCCAAAGACTAACGAGTTTGAAACAATAAGTATCTAAAGTGAAGAAAGAAAACACTTCAGCAAGACTGAAACTAGTGTAAAAACTGTTAAACACTAGCAAAAGCCATATAAATTGAAAGGTTAAGCTGTGATATAGTAAAATTTGCAAAAAGTGTTAAACTTAGCCACAGCCAAGAAGAAGCACATCTAAACTCGTCGAGACAGCAAACAAGATCGGGGATTATACTGGTGCACCATGGGATACCTACTTAGCCATGAGCCAACTAGAAGACTTTGAGCTTTGTAATAGGCTGAGTCGGAGCCGAGGATCAGCTCCGAACCAATATGTAAGAATGAAGGTGAGATAGGACTACAGAACATTTAAGGATTTGGTTTAAGTAAATTTGTAATAAGACCTGTAAGAAAAAATGTATAATTATCCCAGTTAGGTTTAAGTACAACATAATCAAAACATATGTTGTCACTCGACTTTAACCTCTAATTTACATCTCCAAGAAGCCATCTTTTTTGAAACATTAATTCAGTTCTGGTGTGAAGAAAGAGCTATGATTCAACACTTTTCTGACATCACCATTTTGGTAACTCCTTTTAGCTGAATGGTAGGCCCACATCAGGACAAGTACTTTTCTAGACGTAAGGAGTCATTATTCATTTTACAAAGTCATTTTATAAGATAAATAAAAGAAAACTACAAACCACCAACTCCATATAATTTCTTCTGAAGGAAATAATTTAACATTTAAAGATCACTAATATATAAAATATAAAAGCATAGCTTCACAGCAATCAAATAAAACAAAGTTAGTGCACCTTTGATTGCAGACTAAAGTTTTTTTAACATTTTTATTAAATCAAACATTTTTAAAAAAATGTATGCATGCGTATCTGTGTGTGTGTGTGTATATATATATATATATATATATATATATATATATATATATATAAAAGGAATACAATACGTCATATCCTTTAAAATACATCAATAAAACACTTGTATAATGTTTAAATAATATCAACACCAATACAAAGCAATACATAACGTATTCAAAAAACGATGTACCAAACTGTACAGAGCTGTCACGATGGGCGCGCCTAGCCTCAATATCCACTAGTTTTCAATAGTTCAGACACAGTTTTGATCCCCCCACACGCACACTAGTGAAGGAAACACACAGAACTTGAAATAAAATAGTATTGCAGTCTGAATGACATCTCAACTCCCAAAGGACCACACTTTGCAGATGCGTGGGTCATATGGCAGAAATGGATGCACAGTATTATTGCTCAGCCTTGGGAAACAAAAATTGCTATAAACATATCGTGGGTGATTACCAACTACAGATTGTGTGTCATCATTGGCAGTGAGGATATTCCAATTATCCTGTATGACTTGTTGCACTGATTGTATATTCTATGTAGATTTAGAAAAATATGGTTTGCTATAAACTGAATCAACCTTCTCTGGAGAATAACCTCTATCTAAAAAACATTGTCTAAGTCTAATAAATTCAGATTGAAACACCTTATCATCCGAGCACAATCGTGAAATTCTAAGAGCTTGGCCCTTGATGATATTATCGAACATTTTGGGATGATGCATGCTATCTGGTTTAAGGAAAGATGCTCTATAGCAAGATTTTCTAAATACCTTGGTAGATATAGACCCATTCTCAATCAAAATAGAGACATCCAAGTAGCTGATACAACTTGAGGAATACTCAATAGTGAACCTCAGAAATCCTTCTAAGTTGTTCACATGCTGAAAAATGTTGGTACATGTCAACATGACCTCTCTGGCTACCATGACCAAATTGGCATAGGAATTGGCACAGCTAGTGCCCATTGCTACTCCTGTGGTCTGCCTGAAATATCTGTCTAAAAAGACAAAATAATTGTGCTCAAGCACTTGTCTCAAGTAATAGACAGAGATCACCCAAAATTTGTGTGTGTTTTTAAGACATAATCAAAGCGAGTTAAGGCCTTTTTCAAATGATGGTCCAGGTAGATGGAGCAACAATCGGTCGAAATGGTGGTAGGGTATCATGTTTATGGATCTTGCAGATACATATGCATCAGTCGACAACATGTCCATCATAAGAATATAAGTCCTCTCAACAGCAGTCAAAAAACATTGTCACTAACATCAGTTCTCTTACTTGTGTTGCTGTGACGATTGTAAACTTCCTCTGCTTTAACTGAACTGTCCTCTTCCATCACTTTGTTGAATCCACAGTAGCTCCGAATGCTGTACAGGTGGTGGATTCTTTGGCCATAAAAAGACATTGTTGTTATCAAAATCTTATCAGCTCATGCAGAAAAATGTCGCTGAGTCACCCCCAAAGATCTATCCTTGCAGTGAATGCTTGCCTATACTGAAGTCGTTAAACTTAGACCCAATAGAGGCAAACCATATTTTTCTAAATCTACATCGTGTCCTGGCAAGTTACCTCCACTATGCAGACCGCTTTTTTTTGCCATATAGTAAGAATATACAATCAGTGCAACAAGTCATGTTTCTGCCATACCCCTAGGGTACCATAAGTGTGGTCTACGTCCTCAATGCATGTATATTGATACATCTCGCTTCTTTAGGAATCCCAATGATGGACGCCTTTGGGAGTTGAGATGTCATTCAGACTGCAATACTAGGAATGTCATTTATGTAGCGTGTTGATTTCAAGTTCTGTGTGTTTCCTTCACATATTGAGTACGCATCCGTGGCAGGGGGTCTAAATGAAAAAGTGCCACTCAAACCTATACTAAAGGCTAGATCCCTGAAATGAATCATCCCGCTTTTTTTTTTACACTAAGCTCTACAGTTTGGTACAATCGTTTTTGAATACGTTATGTATTGCTTGAGTTTTGGGTTTGTGCTTTTGCAATCTTTTCTGTGCTCGTAGCGAAGTCATGGAAGCAGTGGCTGATTCTAATATTTTGGGGCGCACTAATGATAAGGATGTCCTTGGATGACTTATCAGGCAAACGAAACGTGACATGGAGAATAATCATTTTAAATACAAGAGACTCCAGTGTCAACGATACCATCTTGAGGCAAGCATTCACTGCAAGGTGATTCCCAGAGGCCTGCGCATACTTAATATGCCGACCTACGGTGAAACCTCCCAAAGAGGATGAACTCCTTGAGATTATTGGTGAGCAACAATAGCAACTTATAGATCTTTGAAGAAGAAGAAACTCCTGCGTGATAAGAAAGATTTCGATAACAACAATGTATTTTTGTGGCCGAAGAATCCACCACCTGTACAGCATTCACTCAATAATAAAAATACTTCCTCTCTAGTGGTGCGTAAGGGCTCCATTGGAGCTACTGTGGATTCCAGCAATAAAGTGATGGAAGAGGACAGTTCAGTTAATATTGAACATGCTGAACAGAGTTTGACGGATCACAA
This sequence comes from Protopterus annectens, assembly GCF_019279795.1. Classification (NCBI taxonomy): domain Eukaryota; kingdom Metazoa; phylum Chordata; order Ceratodontiformes; family Protopteridae; genus Protopterus; species Protopterus annectens. The sequence continues at coordinate 1,543,892,348 of NC_056732.1, forward strand.
TGCTCGGATTCGAGCACCTGCCTCTGATAAATTGACTGATAATCTAAGACGGATGATGACCATGACACCGCAGGTCGAACCAGTACAGTGGTTAGGTGTAAAAGACAGGAAGGAAGAGGTGGCTGGATCAGAGCCTCCTTTTGGAGCAAGCCGGAGGAAGTTTACAATCCGTCACAGCAGCAAGCGCTGGGGAAAGATGCGTGTGTTGATTACTTGGTAGAGGCCTGACATTCTGACTTATAATGATGTCGATTGTACATCTGATCGTCTTTTTAAGAAAAAGAGCCTCATTAATCCACGTCTACTGCCCGACCTAGACCTTAATGAATAGGTGTTTTATTTAGACTGATGTTGAGAGCTCTCACAGTTCAATACTTAATATGTTAGTAGAATGGGGTGATCTATATCAGTGTGCTAGTAGTTTTGACAACTTACACTGTTACTTGAAACTACTTCTTACAGAGACTGATTTTCTCTGTCTATTACTTGAGACAGTGCTTGAGCACAATTATTTTGTCTTTTTAGACAGATATTTCAGGCAGACCACAGGAGTAGCAATGGGCACTAGCTGTGCCAAAATTCCGCCAATTTGGTCATGGTAGCCTGGGAGAGAGAGGTCATGTTGAGTTTCCCAAGGCTGAGCAATAATACTGTGCATCACATCGCTTCTTTAGGAATCCCAATGATTTTGGGAGTTGAGATGTCATTCAGACTGCAATACTAGCCTTCAACTAGTGTGCGTGTGGGGATCAAGTTAACTGTACTGAAACTATTGAAACTAAGTGGATATTGAGTGTTAATATTATTTAAACATTATACAAGTGTTTATTTGAATGATGAAGTGCTATCTATGTTGTTACGCCTGATGAAGGCGGATCCCACTATATATATATATATATATATATATATATATGATCCATTTCTTTCTCTCTTCTCTCTTTACAATATTCAATAGTTTGAATACCTTTGGTTTGGACCTGCATCCAAAGTCCTACACCTTCCTTATTTCTCAAACCGCTTCTTGAGTTATCCCTTCAGATCAGATTATTTTAAACTCCTTGTTCTATGCAGAGAACCAAGTTATACACTAAACACTTGCCCTCTTCCCTTCCACCTCCCACATAAATTCATTAAACTCTACTAGTTATCATTCACAACTTCTACTATCATTAATATTATTCTCTCAGGGAATACACATGCTACAATATTCTACTCATACAATCCTATAATCCCTGCTGACTCAGTTAAATGCTTTCTCTGCAAACAGAACCACTGACAATAGTGGCATTTTCTTACAATCTACTTCCTTCTGGAACATCATTATTCTTCTAATGTTGCCAGATGTTTGCCTTCCCCCCACAAAACTACACTGATGCCTTTACCTTTGCAACAATGATAAATGTTTCATTGGCAAGAGCATCTGTATGAGCTTTGCTACTGCCATAATAATGAATAACAGAGTTCCTAACTGCTATCTGTCTCACTCTTTGTGAGATAAAACTTTTTTTACTTATTAGCATATTCTGCTTCCAGATTCAATCCTCCAAAAAAAAATATTCCAAAGACACCTGGATATAGCATATTTAATCTCATACCTGCAAATCAACATGCCTTGATTGCTGGGGCAAACTTGAATCTCTTCTGCCAGATGTGCAGCGAATAATCATTTTCTACAAACACTCTGCTGTCCCATATTTTAATACTTTCCCAACTTCTACAGTTTTGTCAGGAGCAGCTCTTTCTCCTGGTCTGAATGCACATTTACTAACAGAGGTCTTGACTGTTTTCTCATAGTCAGATGTGGAGTATGCACACACTGTGCCCTCAAAATTAAGAAATCTTGCTATAAATTATCATTCACATTACTTATTTGTAAATTGAAAAATTATTGCAGTCTGTTACTTCCAGTTTCCTGTAATGAACCAGAAAATATCAGGTTTTCTCTGCATGTTAACTCTTCTAACTACTATTTTTGAAACAACTCTACTTGAAAAGCCTCATGCTCAGTTAACCTTTTCTTCATTTCAACCTCTAATTTTTGCAATATTATCAGTTAATCTGAATAGCTAGTTAAACTGTTTTCTATTTTTCCAGCTTTTTTGTCAATAGGTTTTATATATTCAGTTGGAATTTCACATATTTTAAACAACTCTGACTGCATTTGATTTATATTTTCCTTTAAATTATTGGAATCCATTTCCTATATCAAATCTGAAACTTAAATTGCATTTTGCTGACTAGTCAAAGCTTTCTCTTCTCTTCTAATGATTTTCTCTTATTTCCTCTAAACATCTTATCTATTGGCATCCAGGTAGTGTAATTATTAGCCAATAACTGAATTTTACCCAAAATGATAGCTTTTACTTGATTTTTTCACAGTTTTTCAGTTTTTGTTTTCATAATAGGGAGGCTCTAATCAACTTATTTATCAGTGCGCAGTCATCTTGGAAACCCTGGAGACCAAAGTTTTGAACAATCTAGACTTCAGTATGGCATTCAGCAATTCTCCACCCTAAAGATTAATATGCAGATTAGATAATGTTAGAAAGTGTCCCATATTGATATCCTTGGTTAAGTTCATGATTGGATAGCAGGGCTTACTGGGTAATGGAAAACTGAATGCACAGTTATGAAAAGAGAGCAGAAAATAATGTAGAGCAGAGTTCAGCTGATGAGCCATTACTTCTCCATGTATGGTAAAAGTCAAGCAAATGGCAGAATCAAAGCACATGAGAGAAAAAATATACCATTTTACACCTAACAGCAAGAACTTGAGCAGTACTGATGCAGAAAGTTTGATGCGCAGTGAAATACTGGAATGGGTTACTCTTCACAATAAGAAAACACAAAAACAATGGAACACAGACATGATGTAATACCTTTTGGTTTTACAAGTACTCAGGCTTTTTCAGCTTGCAAGAAGGGCTGCTTCTAACTCAAAAGCTGAAATAACTGCAAAACCTATGATGGTAAAATAAAATATATTCCATTATGTCTAAGTTAAAGTGTTTTTGTATTTTTTTATTAGTGAAACGAATGGTATTTCTTAATTCTTTATAATAAGTGAACATTACTAGCTATCAATCTAACTTATATATGAGTAAAAGGGACTATCTAGCACTACCTTCTGTTCTGCTTATTTACAGGAAGAGGATGAGAAATGGGAACTGGGCATTATCTTCATGTCTGGATGGCCAAACAATATGCTGAAAGATCTTTGTTTGAACCTAAGGATAGAGAAAAATGAACACTGTCCTGTTGGTAGACAGCATGCAGTACTTTTCATTTGTAACATTCAAGAGACTTAACAATTTACTAGCAAAACAATCCTGCTTAACAGTTTAACAGGGGGTTCACATGTATCTTACTTGTTAGGCATATTAATTAATGCTTGTACATGAAGTTGTTGAATATAAAAAACTGCGGTGGTGGTGCTGCGGTAGCGTTGTCACCTTACAGTTAGACGTTGCCTGTTCGATTCTCAGTTAGAGCGTCTTCTGTGTGGCGACATGCACGAATGGGCGTTCCTTCATTGAAGGTTGTGCATTAGGCCCAGCAAACCAGCACGTAAAAATCTACTGCCAATCATTAGTGGACTGGAGTTCCGCTGTGGCGACCCCTAACCAGGAAAAGCCGAAAGACACAACAACAACATGAAGTTGTTGAATATATTAACATTTCTATGGTTGCCGTTTTATGATTATTTCCTGCCTTCTTAATATTTAATTTGTAAAAATTTTGCAAACATTTATATTTTAAGATCTGAACAGTAAAAAGTATAATAATTATAATGGAATATTTACATTAACCAGTAAAATATACAAATATATTTGACTCTGCATCTTGCAGTATGGACTATTTCATTAAATGCATTGTGGTCCTTTGTTCCATTTCTTGATCTTATGGTTTGATTTATTTCTGAAGTTAGCAACATGGGGTCAAAACAGGTAACTGGGCTGGCTGTGAACCAGAAAAACAGGGCCAGATTATCTAGCCTGAAAGTTGGGGGAATCCAGATGGGGATGATGAAGCTAATTGGTTAATACCAGCTTACCCATTTTAGGGTGGGAGATGGATGGTGTTTTTGATCTGCTGCACTCACCATTAAGCAAGTAAATACTTGTTGGCCCAGAAAGCAGCAAAGACCAGCAACCAAATTTTTATAATGTGCCATCATTACCATATGAGTGGGAGCATGCACAGACCATGTAGGCCCTTGTAGTGATGCAGTTGTCCATATCAGATGTCTAGCTGAAGGATTAGAATATAAAAAATCCCCTCTCCTAAAATGTTAAAACATTATTTTTAATATTCAAATGTTAGTGATACTTTACCAGTAAATACAAACCATCAAATTATGCAGACAGATTATGCATGAGGCCAAGAGAAACTTCCAGTTAATATCACTTCCAGTTTTATAAACTGAACAGAACATGAATTGATGAAAAATGCTCCATACATTTTGAGAATTATTAGCTGGCTTAAGAACCTGAACTATGGCAAGAATGCCATCTGCATAAAGGTTAGCTGGGAATAATGGCATATGCAACTGAAAAACTGTAAAGTGACCCAAAGTTTATTCAGTTATACCACTTGCATTTCCATGGTAGCAGTAAAATTCTAGGAGGGGGCCTTGTTTTGTGCCACTGTTTGTAGGGAGCTGAACCGAGATGAATAACTGTACAGAGGTGACTTAATGAACTGATGTAACAGCATTCAAAAAGTGACAGTGAAAATCAAATTCAACTTTATTGTAATCAAATACCCATTACTGCATACACTTCCCACAAAGAGGGAAGTAAATCTTCTTTTGCTCTTTTAATACAACTTCTCAGTCATCCTCTCATTCTGCCTCCCTCTCTTTTCTTCCATCTACCCTTTCTCCTCTTCATTCTCAATGCTTCTCCCTTCACCCACAACTCCCTTTGCCTTTCCATTTATTGCAGTTAATGCTCATGGATCTGCTATGCAAGGGTCTTTTTTACTGAAAATTTTCTGCACTTAGATGTATCTGCTACTATGATACAGTGTAAATTGTATACTACCTATGTGACTATATTATAGGCTCACAGGTTCATGGGTAAGTACTAGGATAGCTGCTCTTATTCACCATTTTAAGCCTAGCCAATTTCCCTTTTGGCACTTGAATTAGCCTGTTCCATTTAGTGCTACATTGGCTTTATGCATCACATGGTTGACAGTTATATATTAACTCTAATGAGAATAACTGGGATCAAATCATAGATAATTTGATCAGCTCTGTGAAGGCTGCCAGCCCAGCTAGCTAGAATTTTGTAAATATTTCTATGTCAATATAAATATTAATATGATCCATAGGCTTGTCTACAAATGTAAGTAGCCTGTATGTTATGTCCTGAGCTTCAGAAATGTAACCACAGTGCACCCTGCTGGAAAAGAGTAGAATGTATATGGACTATATGCCTCTGCAAATGTATGTTTTCATAGTAGAAATTGGGACATACAGAGTTAACTTGCAAACTCTAAGAAAATAAGTAAAGAGTTTTATGATTGTGTTTACCACAACTAGAAGACAGAGTGTCTACAGCTAGAGTTTCTCTCAATTGTCTTAAGACTTAAATAATCTAGGTTTAAAATGTAAAAGTCTTAATTGTTTTATGGGGTCTATATCAAGTTGTCAAACTCTTAAAAGTTTGAATGTCATATGGTTGACACCATATGATTGAACTTTTAAAAGTTCGAACATTTCAACTGAGATCTCTGTACAGTGCAGAATGGGAAGATTTCCATTTTCTGCACTGTAGTGCGATCTTGGAGTTGGTATATTTAAAGAGTCAGAGGGGGTGCAGGGTGGCTTGCCTCCCTGCTTAAACCATTCAGGTAGTTTTTTTCTTTGCTTTATTTTTTTATTACATTTTCGAACTTTTAAAAGTTCAATCATATGGTGTCAACCATATGACGTTCAAACTTTTAAAAGATTGATTATGTAATATAGATGCGTTTTATGACCTCCAGTTTCAGGCAAGCTTCTAAGAGATAAGTGTCAACTTCTAAGAGAGAATTATTTTTCATAGAGACATGTTAAATTCTGTTGGTATCTGTTTAGCCTGGGAACTAGAAGCAAGTGTCAAATAGTGATGTCATCTAGCTAACTCAGCAGTAATGTGTATTATTATTAATTTAAGAACTATCTCAGAGAGAATATCTGTGCATTTTGTATTTGTCTCTGGACCTGTAAATATTTCACCAGCATTTGCCTTGCTCTGCAAGTAAGACCTAGATCGTAGTATTTCTCTTAGAGATAGATAGGAATATAGTATGATCAGTCTAGATGTTTTCTGTATTTATGTGAGACTGTTCTGCAACGTTGTTTTGAAATATTTCCTGTGATTCTGAACTCTGTTGTCACTGTATTGGGTTATTGAGTATTGTCTTGTTCTCTTATTATTTATTATTAAATATATTTAAACCTTTTAATTGTGGCTGGTTATGTTAGAGATATTTAAGCTATTTGAGTATTTGCGTGCATATGGTAACACTGTACATGTCACTCTTAAATAGCAGTCTTGGACACACTTACCATTCGGATAATAGTAACATTACACAGTAGAATTGGTCACCCTTTGTAAGGGCCTTATAGTAGCTGACAAGTAGTGGTTGGTGGCAGCTAGTACTACCATATAGTCTGTGCAGAAGGGGGCATATCTGGTGAACCTGTGCCAGCATTCCCCAGGAGTGCCTGTGTGTTTGTATATAAATCAAATCTCAAAGTTTGCATGTGTCTGTATGTCAGCTACTTGGGCAGAGACACGAAGCACTGGTTGGACAGAGAGGGTGCTGGAGGTTTTGGCTTGACCACTTGGCTGAGATCTTAACCCCATAGCTGTGCCAGTGAGGAGTCTTATTGGGGATCTGGAGAAAGAGAGAGAAACCAGCCCCAGACTGACTATGATCTCTGTGTGCTAAGGGAAATTGTACTTTACTGCACTGACATATCATTTGCTTGCAATCTTAGGCTCCACCTTAGTAACTTGGCATTTTGCTGACTGGCTTGATGTAGCCATGTTATGGGATTGCCATCTGTAACTACAGTGAATTTCCTTCCACACAGATAAGACAGAAGTTTCTGCAGTGCCTACACTATGGCTAGACATTCCTTTTCTACAGCTGCATAGTATTCCAACCTGGGTTGGAGCCTACAACTGAGATAAACCACTGGGTACTCTTCTCCCTCTGAAAAAATCTGGCTAAGTACAGCCCCCAACCTCATGGTTTGAAGCATCCACCTTTACAACAAATTCTTTGCTGTAATCTGGACTGGCTAACACGGGGGGTCCTCCCAAAGCTCCTTTAAGCCTCTGGAATGCCTGATCACATGCTGGGGTTCACACTACCTTATCTGCCCTATTTTTCCTTGTCAGATCTGTGAGGGGAGCAACTATGGTGCTATAATTGGGGACAAACTTTTGGTAACAGATGCAGGCCATGCCTGAATGGCTTCCACTTTGGCAGGTTCTGGCCTGATCTTACAACTCCCCACTCTATGTCCCAGGTAGGAGACATTTGCTATACCCACCTGATATTTGCTGGGCTTAATGGTCAACCCTGCCCTCTGTAGTCTGCCCAGCACCTCCTTGACATGCTGAAGGTGCTCTTTCCAGGAATGGCTGTAGATAGCAATATCATCTAGATAAGCAAGGGTAAAATCTTCTGCTCCTGCCAGGATATAATCTACCAGCCTCTGGAAAGTTGCTGGGGCATTTTCCATCCCAAACAGCATCTTTGTAAACTCATACAAGCAAAAAGAAGTCACAAAGGCTGACCTCTCTCTAGCACTGGGAATCAAGGGCATCTGTCTGTAATCCTTGGTAACATCAACAGTGGTGAGATACTTAGCCCCATCCAGCTGCTCTAGGGCTTCATCTGTTCTAAGCATGGAGTAAGCATCTGACTTTGTATGACTATTTAATTTGCTGTAGTCCACACAGAACCTGCTGCTGTCATCCTTCTTTGGTACCAGCACAACTGGAAGGTCCAGGGACTGCTGGACTCCTAAATTACCCCTAGTTCCAACATTTCCTGTATCTCCTCCCTCAGAGTCTGTTTGACCCTATAAGGGGCCTGTCTTATAGGCCTTTGGAGTCCTGTATCCACCGGGTGGTTTCAGTCCACATGTCAAGTTCCCAGTCAACATGTCCCCAAACTCCTATAACACTGCTCAGATTTCTCAAACCTGGGCTGCTGGGACATTGCTACCCCTTCCAATGAGGTGTCAGTCTGAGCTTCACTGAGGAGATCAGTCACCAGATCTCCCCCAGACTCCTCCTGCAATCCACTGAAAATAACTCAGCACAAGGGCCTCCCTATCATGGTAAGGTTTCATCATGTTAACATGGTACAATTTGTACCCCTGCCTCCTGCCTACCAGTTCTACCATGTAGTTAGCATCAGTGACACTCATAACCACCTTGTAGGGTCCCTCCCAAGCTGCCTTCAGTTTGTTGTGTTTGACAGGAATGAGAACCATTACCTGCTACCCTAAGTCTTACTCTCTAGCTCGAGCATTCCTGTCATACCAGACCTTTTTCTGCTGTTGGGCTTCTGCCAATTTCTCCTGGGCCAAGCCTATGAGTTCCCTGAGCCTTGTCTTGAGGGTTAGGATATATGCCACAACAGACTCCTTGTGGGACTCACACTCACCCTCCCACTCATCTCGAATTAAATCTAGAGGCCCCTTCACCCTATGCCCAAACAGCAACTCAAAGTGTGAAAAACCTGTGGATTCCTGGGGAACCTGTCTGTAAACAAACAACAGATGGGCCAGATATTTGTCCCAGTCCCTCTTAAACTGGTCTGCAAATGCCCGTAGCATGGTCTTGAGTGTAGAGTTTAACCTCTCAACAAGACCATTAGTCCGGGGATGGTAGGGGGTTGTCTTTAGGTGCTTCATCCCATGGTACTTCCACAGACAAGCCAACAGGTCTGACATAAAACTGGCACCTCTGTCAGTCAGTATTTCTTTTGGTAAACCTACCCTGCTGAAAATCTCTAACAAAGCATTTGACACCTTTTTTGCCTCAATGGAGGACAGTGCCACTGCATTAGGGTATCTGGTAAAATAATCTACTACCACTAGGATATACTTTTTCCCTGTGGAACTTGGGGTACTCAGAGGCCCCACAATATCTATAGCTACCCTCTGAAATTGCTCCTCAATCACAGGCAAAGGCATCAAAGGAACTTTCACCTTGTCTCCTGCCTTGCCTACCTTTTGGCACTACTGACAGGTCCTGCAGTACCCTGCTACATCTCTGAAAATCCCAGGCCAATAGATGTTCTGCATAATATGTATCTTTGTAGAGTATGTATTATATATCCTCAGCCCTCTTCTTGGATCTTTCCAAGGCATTCGATATGGTTGATCATCAACTTTTAATCCACACCCTGCAAACATTCTGTCTAGATACTGGAGCCCTTCAATGGTTTCAATCCTACCTGAATGGTCAACAGCAGGCTGTCCTCTGGCAGAACAAACTCTCTAACCTTCTACCTAACACCCTTGGAGTACCACAAGGCTCTATACTAGGGCCCTTGCTGTTCTCCATCTTTATTAACAACCTTTATACTGTCATCCCAAAAGTCAGCTCTATCCAATATGCTGATGACTCTACTCTGATTTGCTCAGCCACATCTCCAGTAGAGTTATGGTCAGCTACCCAGACCACCTTTAATACAATAGAAAACTGGCTTTCTGAACGTCGTCTGATCCTAAGTCCCCCAAAAATCTAAAATGCTGTTATTTTCACCAACACGTAGGTCTACCGCTTTCACCTTTACCATAAAATCAAATGATGGCACAATAATTTCCCCTGACCCCTCTACAAAACTATTAGGTGTCATAATAGACAATAATCTAAAATTTGACCTACATGTTAACCAAACTATCAAAACCATCAATAAAAAACTAGGGTCACTTTACAGAATAAAAGCCTTCCTAACCCCATCCAGCTAAAATTGCCATAGCTCGCTCTCACCTTCTTTCAACCCTTCTGTATGCATCCCCTCTACTCTCGAATTTAAACAAGACTGTCCTTAACAAACTCTCAATTTTCTACAACCACATTGCCAGGTTTGCCACTGGGCTGCCTTTTAGGACACATCTAAATCAGCTTGGGTGGCTTGAACTACCCAGCCTAATCCAGTATAACCAACTGATTATGGCCTATAAAATCCTCTATAATCCGGACAATACTCCTGCACTTAAAAATATTATCACCCCCTATAACGAACCTAGACCACTTCAATCCTCTAACAAACTACTAATTCAGACTAGAAAAATTAATAACACAGCCGGTGATTCTCTCTTTGCAAACTCTGTAGGTAGATCTTGGAACTCTCTTCCAGCTGATATTACCTTACTTTCCACCTTAGGTCAATTTAAAACTAGACTCAGACAACATTTGTCACTTAACTGGCTATGTCAATGTATCAAGCCTGGCCAACTCTATCTAGAATGTGTAAAAATCTGTTAACCAGTTTACTGTGTAATTTAATTTAATCTTGACTTGCGCTCAGGATTAACTGTAACCTGTGGAATTTGTTTAACCTGCTTACTTATGTAATCTCTGTAAATAGTCTGTAATATGTAATGCTGGTATTATGTAATGCTGTATCTGCTTACCCTTGGAGCTTTTCTCCCCGGGCCTCCGCTGAAATTGGACATGCATCCAGTCAGACTATCCCAGTCAACAAATGTAAAATAAATAAAAATAAATAAATAAGTTGGACATTCTATGCCCATATGACCTGCAAAGGGAATATCATGGGCTATGGCTAGAAGTGCTAGATGGTAGGCTGTAGGCACTACCAATTGCTGTGTTGTCTCATCCTCTAGCCCTCCCTCAGGGCTCCACTCTCTTATACAGAAACCCTGTGTCCTAGTATACAGATTCCCCCTTCCCTTGAGAATCAGGTGCTTCACTAGCTACCACTCTCTGGCCTTGTAATGTAGGGTCTGAGAGCTGAGCCTGTCTCAGTGCTCTCTTTGTAATCCTTCCCAGCTCTCATTCCAGAGCAAGTCTGGCATCCTTTGACAGCAGTGCCTCACTGTCAGCCTGGGTACTACTACTCATCTCTGCCCTTGTAGTCACTCTGTCCAAAGGAACATCAGTACCCACAAGCAGCTCTGGCTCCCCTTCTTTCTCCCTGCTACAGGATAACTCCCTGTCTGAAGTAACCACCTCACCAATCCTGGCTGCAAGTGTATGGTCCATTTGGGTCTCCCCCAGACTACCAGACCCACATGCTTGTCTTGAAGCCTGACTGCGTGAAACTGCATGAACACATGGTATTGCATTACCAAAATCCTTCCCTGTCAGGACATCTGCAGGATGCTAGTTTGGTACCCTTGCTGCTTCAAGACAACCTACTGTTGTCATTCTGTCATTCCCACTTACAAGCTCTCCAACCTTTTGTTCCCCACCTTGCCTCTGTGGACATCTGTATGCTACATGACCCAACTGGTTGCATTTAATACATTTAACCCTAGGTCCTGGATATGAACATGGACTAGTGGCTTCCCTGCTACTAGCAGATTCTGTAGGGGAAGTCTGAGCCACCCACCATGGGTTCCCTAAGACCCATGAGCAGCACTGGGTGTCCCTTTCCTGTGCAGTGATGCCCTGCATGCTAGGTACAGGTCTCCCTTCTTCCCCAACTCATCTATAGTAAGTCATTGTCTATAAGCTAACCAGATCCTCATGTCCTCAAGCAAAGTTCTAAGGGCTTGTTCCCCCACCAAAACATCTGCCAGCCCTTCAGAAGTGGTGACCTGACATCTACTCACCCATCTATGAAAATAAGTGCTTATTTCAGTCACATATTCACACACACTTCCATCAGCCTTGCATCTATGCTCAAGGGAACTTTTTCCTATAAGCTTCAGGTGTTAACTTAAAAAATTCTAGCAAATAGCTCTTTACAACATGATAATTTAAACAGTCATTATCAGACAGTTTGGAAAGAAGAGTTACAGCTTTACGATGGAGTAAGGGGGTCAGGAACCATACCCAGAACCCTTGATCAACATCATACTGATTACATCCTCTCTCAAACATATGAATGAAACTAACAAAATGATCCCCCTCTGTAAATTGCGGAAGAAATGGCCTCTAGCTCAAGTCTCTTTTACTCCAGATGGATTTTTAAGTCCTCTATGGAAAGGTTGACCTCTCCATTTTCTGAGAGTTGTACATCACCACAGCCAGTCTGATTGTCCTCCTGGTTGTTATTCTCTGATGCAGCTGTGACTAAAGCTGCAATCATGTCTGCTTTAGTCAGGTTGGAATGCACCAGACCTTTAGCCTAGCACATCTCCTCCAACTGGCTCCTTGTCAGCTTGCCATACTCCTCTGCTGACATGCTTACCTGCTCTCACTGACTAACTAAGGTAACAAAAAAAATAAAACAATTGTGATAGGAACTCTGAATGTTCTCCCCATGGCTGATTTAGAGTACAAAAACACCTTTGGTGATCACTGTACACAGGCTACAGGAATTCAATAATCACACAACTACAATACAATTAATATGTGATGCGGCTAACTCACCACTATCAACCAATTAATATGTGATGTGGCTATCCCACCGCAGCCATCAATTAATATGTGATGCCCCTGCACTGGCCCAGTAATAAGGGAGCCTCAATCCTCACCACTAACAAGGAAGGATGGTGCACATTGGGAGGATAACAAATACACATACAGTAAAGTACAATTTTTCTTAAGAGCACATTGATCACAGTCAGTCTGTGGCTGGTTTCTATCTCTTTCTCCAGATCCCCAATAAGGCCCCAACTGGCACAGCTATAGAATTAAGATCTCAGCCGAGTGGTCAAGCCAAAACCTCCAGCGCCCTCTCTGTTCAACCAGTGCTTCATGTCCCTGCCCAAGTAGATGACACACACACACTTTCAAATTTGACTTATATACAAACACACAGATACTCCTGGGGAAGGCTGGCACAGGTTCACCAGCTATGCTCCTTTCTGCCCAGACTATATGTAGTACCAGCTGCCACCAACCACTACTTATCAGCTACTATAAGGCCCTTAAAAAGGGGGGCCAATTCTACTGTGTAATGTTACTATTATCTATGTGTCTAAGACTTTAAGGCTATTTAAGAGTGGTTTGTACAGTGTTGCCAAATACATGCAAGTACCCTAAGAGCTGAAATATTTCTAACAAAACCAGCCACAATTAAAAAGTTTAAATATATTTAATAATAAATAATAACAGAACAAGACAATACTCAATAACCCAATACAGTGACAACAGAGTTCAGAATCACAGGAAATATTTCAAAACAACAATGCAGGACAGTCTCAAATACAGAAAACATCTAGACTGATCTTACTATAGTCCTATCTATCTTTAAGAGAAATACTACAATTTAAATCTTACTTACAGAGCAAGACAAGTGCTGGTGAGTTGTTAATAGGTCCAGAGACAAATACAAAATCCCCAGATTTTCTCTCTGAGATAGTTCATAAGTTAATAATACACATTACTGCTGGGTTAGCTAGATGACATCACTATTTGACACCTGCCTCTAGTTTCCATCCTAAACAGATACCAATAGAATTTAACATGTCTCTATGAAAAATACTTCTCTCTTAGAAGCAGACACTTATCTCTTAGAAGCTTGCTAAAACTGGGAGTGATAAAACAATTAACACTTTTACATTTTAAACCTAGTGATTATTTCTGTCTTAAGACAACAGAAAAAACTCTAGCTGTAGACATTCTGTCTTCTAGCTGGGGTAAACACAGTTGTAAAACTCTTTACTTATTTTCTCAGAGTTTGCAAGTTAACTCTGCATACCCCAATTTCTACTATGAAAACATACATTTGCACAGGCATATAGTCCATATACATTCTGCTCTTTTTCCAGCAGGGTGCACTGTGGCTACATTTCAGCACATAACATACAGGTTACTTACATTTGTAGACAAGCCTATGGATCATATTAATATTTATAATGACAGAATTATTTACAAAATTCTAGCTAGCTGGGCTGGCAGCCTTCACAGGATCTATGCATGGGATAAAGGATTTAGAATCTGCCTCTTTCCATTAGATACAAAGATCATAAGATCATAATGACTACAAGAAAAGTAAGTGCCTGGCCAAATATCACCCTCAAGATGTACTACACATTTATGGAAAGAAAAACTGTGTCAGGCCTGGGGTGAGTTTATAGTTAACCAGGCCTGGGGTGGACTTACAGTTAATATTTCAATTGCCAGAGTTTGTCTTGAGGGATGCAGTGGTGTCAGTTATCATTAACAAGCAGGAGCAATTTGTTCTAAAGATGAGGCAACCATTGATTAATGACTCTATTCTTTCAATGTGTTTTATTTGTGTTGGTGGGGGGTTTATATCCTTGGTTCAGTTGCTTGTGTAGTCATTCATCATTTGAATGTATAAGGGCTGTATTACATTAGGGATTTTGGTGGCATGGAATGTCAGATGCAACTCTCCATGCAGGAATCTGTAAGAAACAAAGTATAAGGATAGGGCTTTGCCTTGGTAGCTTAGGGATTTTAGCCCAATAATCTTTTTTTCCCTGGAAGCTTTGGAACATTTCTAGATGCCTCATGAGTCTCTGTTTTAATACCTAAGATCCAAATTCCCCATCCCAGCTCCAGGGTGAGGCCAAATATCATAGTCAGTGTATTCTTCAGTATTTAAGAAAGTGTCCATGTGTCCTGACTTTAGGGCAGTTCCAATAAATATACATATATATATATATATATATATATATATATATATATATATATATATATGTGTGTGTGTGTGTGTGTGTGTGTGTGTGTGTGTGTGTGTGTTGTCCACTTTCTGTAACCCACATCTCTGGCAATTAGCATTTTTCAACAATGCTATTCTATACTAGTCACATGGGAAGAGATACCTATACAATATGAGCCTTATTTGTTAATTGTAGTATTTGGGCAATTTTTTTAAGTTGTCTCACTGCCAGCCACACCCCTGCCCATTGTTCTCTTGAGAATTTTACCTTCTCCTGATGCTTCCACCTAGTACTTATTGTACACTTTAGGCCAGGGTCTCTACTCTAGTTTCCCAAATGTCTCTGTAAATCAATCAGCAATCTACATTTCTTAACCTTTTTCCACTTATGTCAAAAAAACACTTCTCCTGCCTATTCAGGATACACTGTATGCCAGTAGCAGATATGTCTAATTTGCATGTATGTGAACCACTCCCCAGGTCTGGGATTAAACTCTTGAATTTCACTAGAACTCTTTGTCTTGGATATAGGAGCAGCATAAATCAGCTGAGAGCATTTATAAATGTCCTTAGAAGTCCAGTAAAGCTTAATTGTTTCTGCTATCCTACACTGTATAATGTGGAAGGAAACACAAAACAGAGTACAAATCCAACAGCTTCTTTAATCCAACTACACATACTAAGCGCTTTCAACATACAAATGGCATCTTCAGATCACTCACTTAAAGAAGCTGCTGGATTTGTACTCTGTTTCGTGTTTCCTTCCACATTTTACAAGTGACCTACCCATTGGGTAACCATTTTGTTTTTGTTGGTGATCCTACACTGTATCACTAGGTGGTACTACAGCAAATCCGTAGGGCCCTCTTCTCAAGCTAGACCACCATAATGATGCCTAACCATTTTGCAGGAATGAGACTTTCTAGGATGTATTCTGATAAATAGCACATCCCTCCTCTTCCTGAGTTTCTTCCACAATACATATAGCAAGGTGTAATTAGATGGGCAGATGGAGAATGTCAAAACCCCCAAATAAGGGCTATTGAAGTGGGAATCCTTCTGCCTTGTTGTCCTAGCACCTCATCCTCAATCAATCTTTGCAGATTGAAAATAGCTGGGTGGAATACTGGGATCATTACATTGCAAGCAGGTACGTTGCATGTGGAAAAATCATTGTATAAGTAGATTTACCTTATCAGTGATTGTTCAAAAGGTAGTCAGTTTGAAGAAAAGGCCATGAATATTAGCGATCAAATATCTATATTCTCTTCCCTTGTCCCTTGGAAGGACATTCCAACTCTCAAACCCAGATATGAAGTCCCTTGCACTATTGATATTGGGCAGTCCTCTAAGTTGAGATCCATGTCTCCACAGAGTATAATTACTGATTTGGATATATTATATTGAAACCCAGAGACTTTACTAAACCACTGAAAATATCTAAAATCTTCTTCAAACAGCCTTTGAAATTTGTAATGATCAAAATGCAGTTGTTTGTAAACATAAGGAAACCATTTTCAGAGATATCTTTACTAATAGGGAAAACAATGTTTCCCATACTCTATTGACTAATTCCTCCATTGCTAACAAGAAAAGTCCCAGAGAAAGAAGGCAGTCCTACCACATACCATACCTTATTTTACCTGGCTGGGATAACCCACCAGTAAATAAAAGTCTAAATGAAGGAGATTCATAAAAACTCACTAGCCACTCCTTTAATTGTGGGCCACAGTTCCTACGAGTTCATACCTGAAAAAAGAACTCCCAGTCCAAGGTATCAAATGCAAAAAGCAATATTTCTGTGCTTGTCTCTCTCTCTCTCTTTCCATGCTGGTATAGGAAAGATGCCAATTCCCACCAGTAAGAGTAAGAGTAAGAGGTCACCTTTCAACCTTTCACAAATCCATTTTCCCCTTTAGAATTAGTTTAGGAAGAAGGTTCTCAAGCAGTACAGCTAAGGTCTTCACAAAAAATTTAGGGTGACATTAATCTAAGAAATGGACTGCATGTTTCTGATATTGAGTATGTCTTCCTTTGCTTTGGGTATGACACTGTTTATCACTTGGTTACTACCAAAGTCCTGTCCTTTAGATAAAACATAAGGAGGTTGGCATAATGGTTAAGGTGTTTACCTTACAGATACAAGGTGCATGGTTTGATTCTCACATGGGGTAATTGGCTAGGCTGAGAATTGCCCACAAGGGCAGTTAGCTTAGTAATAATTAATAAACCTATAAATGGTTTTGAGTCTGGAGTTTCACTGAAATGTTAATGTTAAAAAAATCAATCAATCTTGATATCTTAGTGATAAATGAAAAAAGCAAAAAACACTGCTTTCAAAATGGCAGTTTTCTTAGGCCATTAAAGACAGTTTAAGGAGATCAGTCTTAGCTTGACATCAGAAGTGGTTGTCCAATGTTTCTTTTCTGTGTTCTTCTAATATCAAATTCTTTCAGCTAAAGGTCTTTAGGTTTAACTATTTAATTACAGAACTAGACTATCTTTTCTCCTGTAACCCATAAAACTGAAGTGTGCATCCAGTGGCCTGGTTGCCTTGGTTACCTGTTTTGGGGAAGACAATATTCTGCGTCAGTATCCCTATTTTCATTAGACATCAATCTAAATACTAATCAACTGTTTCTATTAAACAGAATTTGTCTATTACACCTTGTAGGTTTAGTTTAAGGTCAATAAATTGGGCTTCCATTAATTAATAGACAGAAACAAATGCAGGCTCAGGGTCATTAAAAAGCCTGACAATTATCTGGGTATCTGTACCAAATCATGATACCCTTGTGAATATCTTATTGCACTGCTATATTTCTCCAGCCATGTATGAGCAGCTCCCTATTGATATGCTAGCTCTTGAAATGCCAAGTACTAACAAGCTGAAAAAAAGACTGAAAACCCAGAGAAGAGTGAATCTCAAAAATCGAACTTCTCCTTTAAACCTCTTTTTGCAAGAGGGCAAGCTCTTCTGCACACTCACACCCCCAACTCTGAGAATGTCATACCTCAGAAAAAAGGGTATATTCCAAGAAATGGCAGCTCAGACTTAGTATATGTAAATCTGTTCTTTTGGCCATTCAGTCTTTGTGTTTTGGGACTCTCTTTTGCAGGTCCTGACATTTCAAATGGTTATTTTCCTTCTAATTTAAATTAATCAAATTTTGATAAGAGTAAAAAGGTACTATAGAAATGTCTAGCAGCAAAAATAATTTTTTTGCAAATCTGCTTTGACTTTTGTTAGATCTGCTATAACATGTATACTGAATTCTGATTTTATCATGACGATATTGCACGTCTTGCATGTTAGGTATAACTAGCAGTTAAACATTCTTAACATATGACTAAGAACTAGTACACTTCAAAGGACTTTTATCATACTGTAAAACTATGCTTCTCCAAAACTAGCTATACATTACTGTAGAAATAACTACTTTTTTACATAATGTGATGTATAGCTACTGAGTCTAACATTTTCAGAATAGTTCCTACCGTTTCCACTGTAAAAATACATGTCTTTTACTCAAAAAATAAGTATACCTCCTCACTCCTACTGCCTATTTAACGATTACAGCCTCCCACTCGTATAATTATTCTTCTTTTTGTCAC
Source organism: Protopterus annectens (assembly GCF_019279795.1). Classification (NCBI taxonomy): domain Eukaryota; kingdom Metazoa; phylum Chordata; order Ceratodontiformes; family Protopteridae; genus Protopterus; species Protopterus annectens. The sequence goes on from NC_056732.1 coordinate 1,543,910,750, forward strand.
TATCTTTGTTCAACCTGATTATTATTATTATTGTCATTATTGTTATTATTATTATTATTATAATACAATGTGGCATTCTCAGATCTTGCAGTACGATTATCCAACATGACCTCAATGTTTTTAGATGACTGATACTAAACATAAATACTGACATACATGGTACTGTTTGTGTACTTTAAAATCTAATTTTTTTATATGTGCAAGTTTTTTTTCTTTTTCTTGCCTTACTATACTGAATTTTGTATTTGTTAGTCATACTGGTTATGACTGAGAGAGTTAATATGTTTTCTTCTTTCAGTATTTAAATAAAAACTTTAATGTAGTCTTCACTTGATTTGTGTCAATAAAGCTTTAAAAAAAAGATACTGACACAGAGCATTCACTGAGCATTAGTGTGATCTAGTGAATGGGCAGAGCTTACAGATGATCCCCTATTGGTAAAAAGACATTCTCCAACAAGGCATTAATATATGAGTTGAACCTGGTATCGAGTCTGTAAATTGACAGTAACATATTAAACCACTGTGAATCATGGACTAATATAAAAAATAGCTGCCATATTGTTTCTGATTGCTAAACTTTGCAGATTAGCAAGTGTAAAAAATAAATAAGAAAAATTAAAGAAATTACTTGTAACAAAAAGTAACTGCAGCAGCATTAATAACATTTTGGCATTTGTTTTCCCCTCACTTACACTGACTTAAAAAGCCACCCTTAACAAAGCTGGTAAAATAAATAAAAAGTAATGCAGTGTGTGTGTGTGTGTGTGTGTGTGTGTGTGTGTGTGTGTGTGTGTGTGTGTGTGTGTGTGTGTGTGTGTGTCAACAATCAAGTGTGTGTATCTGACATCTGAAAGTCTTTCCTCAAGCCAGCAATAAAGAATTAACCTAACTCACTTATCGTTTTTTTCATTTATCCATTGTTGACCAGGAAATTATAACTAGGCTAGAGCCTTTATTTTAGGAAGACCCTAGGTGATATCTATACTGCTAGGGGAAATGTCACCATCTTTTACACCCACATGAGCTACCACCAACTCAAGAAAATAGGACCTCAGTTTAACATATCATCCAATGGATGATATACTCAGAAATGCATCACCACCTTCTGTTGCACTACAGTGTCAGCAATGAAATCATCTGGAGTGGGAAGAGAACCTGCAGCCTACTGGTATTCAAATACCACCTGTTGCATGATTGATGATGACTGCCACTTAAAAGCTGGTAGAATATGAGGATTTGCATTCATTTGCAGTCTCTGAGCAATAAGAAGTATGCAATTATAATACTGGGATTTTTTTGATTGACTGCAATATTCATAGAGTTACCAGAAACGTGAACATTTCTAAGGAGGGAGAGCTAAAATATGATGCAAAATCTGGACATTCTGCAAGCTGAGAGTTGAGAGGTATGTGCATTTGGGGGGGGGGGGGGTCAATCATTTGCTCTGTATGTTTTTTTTCATTCATTTAATCAAAATGTTAGATCTGAGTTGTCATAATCAAGAAAATGGCAGTAATTGTTGGACAAATTTCATTTAGCTTGTGTGTGTGTGTGTGTGTGTGTGTGTGTGTGTGTGTGTGTGTGTGTGTGTGTGTGTGTGTGTGGGTAAGCATTACTAAGTGCTTGATAATATATGTTTCATGTAAAATACCTCCTCCAGGAACAATTACATAGCCTAGAGCAAATTTGAAGCGTTAGGCAGAGAAGCTATTTTACATTAACAATATATATAAAATGTGTACAATGTATACTAATAATAAAGCAAATACAATACAATTAAAAAGCTAGACCATTTTCAAAGGCAATAATTCCCTCTGTGGTGTGTGTCACAGAAACAGAACAATAATCAGTGACCTAGATCTTTCTACTATGCACTTCGTAAGATGTTGGTTAGACATCTTAGAAAAAGAAAGGTCAGAATGCTGATCAGTTTTGGAAATATTCTAGTGAATGTATTCCATTTTCTAAACTAATTTATATGCAATTTATGCTTAACTTTACCGCTTGTATTACCCCCAGCAACAAATTAGTGTCTTTTGGGTTTCCATTGTAAACTGTCTTTTCACCAATTTGATTTGAACACATTACAATGGACTGACAACTTTCTAAAGGTATCTGAAACAAGTTATCTGAAGGATTACAAAAGTTACAACTGATTAAAACACCTAACTTACTGACATTACTTATTAAATATCCCACCAACATGCTTGTCTATATTTTAATTTTTTATTGTTCACACATTATCTTACTTAGCAAAATAAAAAAATAAGACATTTTAAGGACAGTATACCATATAACAAGTTAACTACTTTTATTAGCAAATGAATAAATGGCATTAAGATAATTACATTTTTTTAAATATTTCTAAATACATATTAATTAATGAGAACAGATCTATAGATTAAATGTGAGCTGAAATTTTGTTCTGATAAACACTGTAATCTGGAAAATGATTTCTTGTTACAGAACTGGAAAATTAAGTGTCACTTATTTATTAATCTGTACATTAATAGCTTTCTTATTACTATTTTGTATTGGTTGAACAGATTATTTTTGCCAATATACTGTATCTTAAAATTTTGTTAAATTTTATATAACATAATTTCTCTTACTTGATTATTCAATAAAAATTTTAAAAAGTAATCTTCTTTTCAGTAACATATTAAATTCTACAAGCATCAGCCTAACAACTATATCTTTACCCTTGAAGTGATTGAATATTTCATTGCTTGATGTCGGCTTGGATGATACTGTTTAATAACTCTGTTATTATCTCATCAACTGATTATACTGTCAGAGTACAGAACTGTTAAAGTGTATGTTAAAGCGACGGAGGGAGGTTGAGTCAGGTCAGCCTCAAAGGAATAAAGATCATATACATGCTTAAGTCTCTTTAATAATGAAGGAACATTAATTTGCTTGGCCTTGCTACAATCTGTTCTACATTATTGTTTCCTAATTTATTCTGTTTCAAGGCTAGATTTAAAATGCAGTAAGTGACTTATAATGCTTTTTTTGTTTTATAACAAATTATTATAATCTGCTGCATCACTGCCTCTCTCTCTCTCTTTTTATGTATATATATATATATATATATATATATATATATATATATATATATATATATGGGTCCACTTTTAAGTGTCAAAATTCCAAAATCTCGAGTTTTAAAAAAAAGTACTCAAAACATCGAGATTTCAGAATCTCAACATTTAAAAGTGGGTTAAAAAAATAATAAAGTAAAATAAACTGCAGGGGAGGCAAGCCCTCCTGCACCCCTCACACCCCCCCCTACTTAAATATATCAACTCTGAGATCTCACTACAGTGAAAAAAACAGTAAGTGCAACAGGAGCATTACCGTTCTCTTCACTGTAGCGCAATCTCAGAGTTGGTATTTTTAAGTAGGGGGGTGTGGGTGTGCAGAGGGGCTTGCCCCCTGCAAACACTTTATTTAATGTCTCTGTTTTTTAACACACTTTTAAATTTCGAGATTCTGAAATCTCGATGTTTTAGGTACATGTTTTTAAAAGTCGAGCTATGTATATATATATATATATATATATATATATATATATATATATATATATATATATATAAAACAATATGACTGACACAAAATGTTAACAATTAAGTCCAAAAACTTAAATGATACAACATGACAGTTATGTTCTCTGTGGAATCTTCTCTATGTAAAATTACTAAGTTTCAGAATTCAGTTCTTACATGGGTTTTTTAAAATGAAATAAGATTTTGAAAATGTGTCATTACATCTGAGCATTTGTACTTTTAAGAATGAGGTGACATGGCATCTTTGTTTTTAAACTGAATATTTGTGTTTCTATTTATCATTTAATTCTGGAAAAGAATTCTCCATATTGTATTTCATTTTTATACGATTTTGAAAAAAAAAACTGTTTCACATTTTGAAGAGAATGGCAATGAGTGAAGGGTATTCTGCATTTATTAAATATTTTTTTGAAATGTGTTGCTATAATAATACATATTTGCTACATTTATCATGTTTATGGCACTTATTTGAGATACTGTATTTATTGCACCATATGAGATACTGTATTTAATGCACCATATGAGATACTGTATTTATTGCACCATATGAGATACTGTATTTATTGCACCATATGAGATACTGTATTTATTGCACCATATGAGATACTGTATTTAATGCACCATACTAGTTTATTCTTTGGATGCTTATCCGTCTGCATTAATGCTATGGCTCTTGTAGGAAAACGAATATAAGGCACTACATGGTAAAATGCATTGAGCCCCAGCATGTGTTTCAAAATTTGGGAAAGTGCCTTAAAGTTTCCTAAATGGAAATAATCTGGGATGGTGTTAAGATCACTTACTTTCCCCATATTTAAATAAAACATACCTTTTTACTAACCAATAGTCATATAAGCTGACCATAAGGAACAGTTTACACTTTGGAAGAGATGCAAGTGATGGTGAGAGAGGACTCAGGTTTCAAAGACGTGGGGGTAGACTGTTATTAGTGGATGGTAAAGACTTTAACTTCAGTAATATAAAGCAGCAGCATGATGAAATCAGACTTGATATGTTCTTTTACATGTTATCTCTTCATCATTATATTTTAGTCTGCTGCATATTACTTTGTGAATAATAATATTTTTTATTTGTTTAGGTCTTTGATGCACGGGATTGTTCCTCTGCAGAAGAAATGTTCAGTCATATCTGCAATCAAATAAGATATGGAACCAACAAGGGGAATATAAGGTAAGGAACGCCACAACTGGAGTCATGGAATGGAATGAAAAATATGCAATACAATGAATTTTTAGATTATTAATCTAGGCATCACACCAGGAACATTGACTCCATAAGATCCATCTGGCTTACAACACAATTAGCCATTATAAAAGATAATTAAAGTGACTTTTTATTCAGACTGCAAATAGCAAGACAACATGTTTTAAGTAACTGACTGTACTGAGTCAATATAATATTTTATGGTTTTGTTTTAATTTAAGTTTGGCTTGAATAATTTAATCAGAATTTGTACATACTTTGTGAAATGTTCTGCATTACTTTAGCAGGTGACATTTTGATTTTCTTTTGGGAAAATGCAAAATTAGGTCTGTGGCAAACATGAGGGGGACAGTCCTGTTTTGGGAAAAACTGACTCCTTTTTATTTTACTTGTACTATGCAGCTTCTGTTCAGCTCAGCTTTAGAATGATGCACACAGGTTTGAAGTGACGGGAGATTTCTCTTAATTTTAGTTTTGCAGTTTAATGTATATATCAAACAATTCTGCTGAAATGAAACCATTTATACATTTCCATTCCATCATTAGTAATGAATTTAACAGAATGTTTAAGAGTGGTTTGAAGTCTCAGAAAGCAAAATCCTAAATTTCATTATAATCACAAGGAATGAAATAAAGTATTTTAGAAAGCACTGACAAATGTGTAGTATGTGGCATAAGTCTCTTGTTTTACATTCTCATGATTTTCCTTGATGGAAAATTTAACAACAGTCTTGCAATGAAGATATTTCATATATCACCTAGTCTGTATGAATTCTTGCTCTTCCTTTTATGTTTTGCTGCATACTTCTACCATGTAAGCAATATATTGTTTCCATAACTGAAAAAGGGGCATTCGCCTCGGTGTACATACTTAAAAAAACAAGAAAATTTACCTAAAGATAAACATCTCCACTATGGTGATATGGGATTTTAAGTATTCCTAAAACCTTATTAACACAAATAATAAATATTTTTTTAAGACTCTGACAGGTGTGAGATACAAGCTTTTCATCAAAAGGGAAGAAAAAATCTTATATTTAAATTCTGCATAAATCGTACAGTGGTGTGGTGACCTCATTTAGTCATTTATTACAGCATTACTGGTACAATTCTCCATATTCTAGTGCCATAGTCTGTGGTAGGATTGTATTAGTGGCAGTATTGTGAATTCTGCTCTAGGATTTAAGCTTCAGTACTTTTTATAGCTGTATATACCTGCTTAATGTTCATTCTAGTGTCTTTCTATTTACCTTGATACTGGTTTTCCCCCTGTTCTGTGAGCCTGCACCACCTCCTAACTCAAACATTAACCTAAAAGTTTCTGATATTCTAACCAGTATGATTTTTTCCCTAACCATCCCATCCTTAATATGCTGTGGTTTTACAAGACTGTGTCTCTGGCTTCTGCTCCTTATAGTAATGTGACATCCAAAGTCCTCCCTCCTCTCTGTCATTGCTACTGTTGATTGTGCAACTTATTTAAGTACTTTCCCACCCACTGTTTTCCATACATCCATAATACTAAGTACCCACCCAGCAAACCAGTATTGCATTTGAGTAAAGTAAACCTCCCTTACTACAAATTGTCTCCAGCACGTTAAACATTACTATCCAATATCCATAATGCTAAGTACCCATCCAGCAAACCACTATTGCACTTGAATAAACCTCCTTTACTACAAATTGTCTCCAGCATGTTAAATAGCACTTCTATCAAACCTTAGCACAATCTAACCTCTCAACTGTCCAGATTTTTGCAGAATGTCTAGATTTGTGCTTCATATTATTAGTTGCTCCTCATAAAATTTCTGCTTTTCTGGCAAATCACTGATGATTGAAGTCACTTAATAATGACAGATATTTGAGTTTTATCCTTCATAGCCTTCAGAAAATGCATGCTAACACAAATCCTGTTTCTCTTGCAAATTTCTAAGTTTATAACAGCAATATTTAAAATCTGGCCCTATTTTTTGGGCCTTTGCCCCTCCACCACATTATTTTTGGCTTTGTCCTGAGTTCTTGCATTAAGACGTTGAGTGGTATGATTTGACCTAATTTAGTAGTAAACCAATAAGACCACTCAAGCAGATCTGTATATAACCCAGACCATGACTTACAGTAGCCCATGAACTGAAGAAGCGTTGGTTTTACAACGTGAAAGTGCTTAGCTGGTCTATTTATAAATACTTGGACTGTGTGAAGCTGTGGTGTTCCTGCCAATTTTTATGCTTTATATAACCTAGGCCATGACTTACGGTAGCCCACCCAAATACAAGTCCAAACAACATGAATATGCAATTTCCAAATGTTTCTGTAGCCAGATTGGTAAACATGGGCATACTGAAACAATGTAGCAACTGCCTCATGTTCACAGACAACCATGTAATCTTTAAAGAAGCAAACACAGAATTCAAGGGATGCGAATACACAATTTCACTGGAGGCAAAAATATTGCATATAAACAAAGTCGTCAAGAAAAAATGCACTACATCCATCACACAGTGTCCATCATACACATAGACTAAACTAAACTGGGGCACTAAAAAGTAAGTTTCCCAAACCTCAAAGACCTTATAAGCTATGTATGGCAACTCCTATCCTCAGCAATCACTAAAGCCTCACTAAAAGCAATAGCAAGCATCAAACATATGCCTACACCCAGTGGAGCCCCAACAGCAAAGCTCATAAGGTAAGTTAGCACATTAGCCAAGACTCTTGTCATAGTGAACTCCATTGTATGACTTGCAAATGCACCACTATCTTGACTGAACAAGAAGAAGAAGAAGATAGAGGTTAGTTGCTTATCTCGAGCCAGAGTATACCAAGTTACGCATGCCCTCAAGTCACTGTACCGCAGTTACCAATATAATTCTGTCACAGTCCATGTGGGTGTAAATGACCTGAGACATACTTCCCTGGAGACATTGTTGATCTCTGAATAAGTGTTTCATGCAGGTATGTGCCTTGCATTAAACAGCGTTCTATCTTCATTAAGGATGATGCCACAGCATGAGCAAAAGATGACTGACTTCAATAATTGGCTTAGCTTATGGTGTCTTTCCAGAGGGATTCAATATTTGTCAGCATGGGAGGACATGGTTAGTAAACCACATTGCTTTGCAAAGGATGGTCTGCACCTCTTTTCCCTAAGGATCCAAATATTGGCTAAAACCTTATCCACCTAGTTAAAGTCTTTTTTAGAGAATGCCAAATTGACAAACCTACTGATATAGCAAACAAAATCCAAAGAAACCTAAAGGTATTACTGCTCAATACTAAGAGCCTTAACAAGGAACTCCACTCCCTAAAATATCTCCTCACTCTGGAGAATATATAAATCTGTACCGTTACCTAGATATGGTATAATCCACAAAAACTACTCCTGCAAGGCAAGGCTTCAGTGTCTTTCATGCATTTATACCATCAGTTGCACAGACAATGACAAAAGGTGGAGGAGTCTCAATCTTTAGTAGCAACAAGTGTAACTCTACATTGGTTAAACAGGCTGATGCCCTAGAATTTATCCACATACAAATCACCATAGACAAAGTCCCATACTATACCCTGGGAAGCTATCGGTCACCTTCTATGTCCTTAGAATCCCATAGCTCATGTCTAGACCTACTGAAGACACTCACCATTAAACCAAATACCCTATTCATGGGAGATTTTAACTACCCCTCTTTAGATTGACAACCATACACTGCCTCATACTTGCAGGCACAATTATTAATTGACCTTATTAACACAGATACCCTTGACCAGATATTGCACCCACCCATCAGAGGTTCAAACATACTGTACCTGGTACTGACCGATATGAGAGAGTGGTGCACCCCCCCCCCATGTCATGTCCTGTCTGGTGAGATTTGACCACAAAGCTGTCTTCTTTGAAATAAAACTCACCTCAGTAGCCCCAGCAAACCCTGCAACAGTAAGAGACTATTACAAAGCAAACTACCTCCTATTAAGCAATATTTTGTCAAAATTCAGTGCCTTCCCAACCCTGAGTTCACAGCAAACTATACAGAATAGTTCACAGAGACCCTGTACAACTATGTAAATGACCATATAGAGGCTGCTGCACTTATTAAAAATAAGCCCAAAACAAACTCCAAAAATAAATCACATTTGTGGAATCCTAACCCTAACAGGATATATAACAAAAGAAAACAATTCATGGCTAAAGTCAGAAACAGCAACTCCCACAATGATAGGAGCACTCTCTAATTAAACTAAACAGAAAACTAAGAGAGTTAATTAAGTCCAACAAGGCCAATTACAAGGTTAAGATGACCTCACAAGCTTAAGACCACCACAAGGCCTTCTACAGCTATGTCCAAAACCTCAAAGACAGCACACACTAGTGTGTCAAACTGGTGGTCAATGATGCCACCTTAAGTGAGCACAGCAACGTAGCAAATCTGTTGGCTGACAAATTCAGCTCAAACTTCATGCCTGCACTTCCTACCTGCCTCCCCCATGAAATATCTGCTAGTGTATCCCCCCCAACTACTAGCAGGGAGCAGGTCCAGGTGGCACTCACTAAGGCCAAGAACATAGCTTCATTGGGCCCTGACAATATCCCAGGATGCCTTCTAAATAGCTTGAATCATGACCTTGAGTCACTTTTCCACTACAGCCTCAAAACAGGCTTTGTACCATGAGAATGGAATACTGCAACAGTTATCCCACTTTACAAGAGTGGACCATCAACCAGTCTCAGAAACTACAGACTTCTTAGTCTGACTAGTCTAGCATGTGAAGCTATGAAAGGACTTATCATGGAAATTATCAATAAAGACATAGGGAACCTTCAGACACTTGACCAAACACAGTCAGGCTTTTGCAAAGGAAGGTCATGCTTACTGAACATGGTGGATTTCTTTCAGAAGGGCAGCAAGGATATGGAGGTGGGGAAAATGATGCATATAGTTGACCTTGACCTGGCTAAGGTGTTTGATATAATACTCCAGTTGGGTATCATTGACAAACTCACCTAACTGGGCATAAACCAATACATAACTCATTGGATTGCCAACTGGCTCTCAGACAGGACCCAGGAAGTTAGGATTGATGACACCATCTCCACTAAGGGACTGGTCAATAGCGGGTTACCTCAGGGCTCTGTCTTGGGACAGCTCCTATTTGGCATCTACTTCTCAGAATTAATGGCTAATGCCAGGAATCTTTAGCTGACCAAGCTCACAGATGACTGCAAATTGAGAGCTATTATAGATTCCCTCCATGACACAAACCTCTTACAAGAGGGTTTAACAGACAAATGACTGGTACCAAAATCACAGACTAAAACTTAGTTCCAAGAAATGCATTATAGTGCCTTTTGGGAAAGCTGCCACCCCAAGCTAATTACTACAACGATAAGACACCCCTAAGAGGGATGAACTAATAGTAAATGGAACTTCCTATACTGAACTGGGGATATAGCAAATTTGCTGGTCAATAAATTTAGCTCAGATTTCACCCCAAAACACCTCAGTTTCCCTCCAGGAAATGCTCTCTACCATTTGTCCCACAACTATCACTAAAGAGCAGGTTCTCACTGCACTCTCCAGACCTAAAAACAATGCATCAATTTGTCTCGATAATATCCCAGGATGTCTCATAAATTGCCTGAAACATGATCCGCCGGGCCCACTAGAATCTCATTCAACTACAACCTCCAGACATGTTTCATTCTTAGGGAATGGAGAACTGCAACTGTCATCCTTCTACATAAAGGTGGAATATCAACTCAGGGAACTACAGACCCATAAGTCCAACTAGTCTTATATGCAAGGCCATGGAAAGAATTATTGTGAACCTGATAAAGAAGGACATAGAAAATCTTCAAACACTGGATCCATCCTACTTCGACAAAGGCAGGTCATGCCTACTAAACACGGTGGACTTCTTTGAGAAGGTCACTAGAGCTATGGACAAGGGCAACATAGTACACACTGCCTACTTTGACCTGGTAAAGGAATTTGACACACTACCTCACTCAGGTATTATAGACAAACTCTCAATGTAGGCATAAATCCCTATGTAACCTGATGGATATCAAAATGGCTCACAGATAGGACACATGACGTTAGGGTGGGGATTGACACAGATAAATAACTGATGCCAAAACCTTCACCTAAACTTCAATGTAAAAATGCATAATTATACCCTTTGGAAAGACAACTACCCCTGCAAATTGCAACATTGATAACTTCTCTAAGAGTAGACACAGTGGTAAAGGACTTGGGAACTCAGGTTAACAGTAACCTGAATTTTGATCACCATGTTACCATGGTAATAGGAACGTCTTTCTATGTGATGCAAACTATAAGTAAGGGCATGGCATCCAGATCTAAGGAGATCATAGTCCCACTATGCTCAGCCCTCATTAGACCAATAATTGCATACAATGCACCCTTCGGCATGTACCTGACCAGGCATTTGCAGCAGCTGGATCAGCCACAGAAGCTTCTCACTAAAAGAATACAAGATGTAAATAATATGTACTATATGGACTGCCTCAAAGCCCTGTCCCTGTACTCCATCTCCTACAGACTGCTGAGGGGGTAGTCTATGCCTAACTTAGAAGGCATTATCTGATCTAGCCCTGATAGATCTGCTACACATTCTCGATGCAAACAGCACCAGAGATATTACATCTAAGACTCTAAACCTCATCTGTAACATATAGGGATATGTCTCAGAGATTACCCTTCTCTAGAACAGACTCCCTATTCAAGTGCAATTTGGAGTGATGGATGGGAAGTCACAAATCCACCCCGGGTTGTCATCTGTGGTCCTTATGGACAGGGCAGTCTGTGGATTCCCTACGTCATAGACATACACCAAAGCCATTCTAGCCCATGGGCATTGATAATAGGGAAAACTGGGACATGAATAGCTGGGCTGAAAATGGCTCTAGGGCCGTTAGCCTAGTAAGTAGCATGATCCTATAATCCAATCTGTTGACCCAGTATTCAGGGATCTGGGAACATACGTAGACAGTAATCTGTCCTTTGGCCATTATGTGGCAAAGGAAGTAAGAAAATCATTCTATGTCACCCAACTTATAAGTAAGAGCATGGCATCCAGGTCCATGGAAGTCATGCTGCTACCTTATTTGGCCCTTATCAGGCCCATCATTGAGTTCAATGCCCCTTTCAGCATTTACCCAATGAGACATATGCAACTTACATTCCCAAGCTTACACAACACATCAGTGCTTAGGAAAGCAAGCAACAGAGAAAGGAAGATCTTTGTTGCTTTTTTTTTTTTTTGAAAACAAAACAAACAAAAAATGTGAAATCCAGAGGTATGAGGACACCAGGCAAAAATACAAGGAAAATCAGGTAAGTTTCTTTAGTTTTTTCATAATGGACCTGATTTTCCTTATTTTTTTCTGCCTCCTTAAGTACCTCTTGACCTCTTAGCTCAAGAAAGCTGCAAAGCCTTAAATAAGGGGATCAAAGGACCCGATTGTAAATGTTATTCTGGCAGTTTTCTAAGTTTTTAAGAGCAACAGGATTTATGCTATCAGGTATTAAGTTACATAGTGTATATTAACAGAAAAAAGTCCAGTCAGACTTCAGCGGTCAGATTGTTTTTGTTGGTATATGCTCGATTTTACATGGGCATGCTGGTTGGGCTGACCAATTAACGTGCATGTTGTTGCATATGAGCTACCACTGTAGACATCTGGCATGATGTTCAACTTACAGTGCAATTATCAGAGATAGTTTTCTTCAACAACATCTAAGATTATACCTAATTTCATGAATTTTTGTAGAAAGGTAACAAAAGGCAGTATGATAGTTTTATGACCCATTACTTGTTTTTCTATTAACCTTGGTACTCCATTTTAGTAAATTTGTATTTTTTAAATCATTCATTGTTTCTTTTTTAATGTAATGTCCTTACACCAAATATATACATCTTATGCAACAAATTACTAACAAATTAACTAAATAATAAATAAATAAGTGGCCTATATGAGCAGCTCCATTGTGGATGGGGGTGTTAAAAGCATAAAAGACATACTCCCTTCTGGGTGATGGCCATAGTCTCCTGCTTTCAGCTGACTATTGCAGTGCCTTAAGATTCTGGTGGCTGAGAAGAACAAATGGGCAAATATGGGCTAGGAGTTTAACTGTCATAGGGGATGGCCCAGAATAAAGCACTAAATAAATCTTAGTTTTTGAACTATATTATATAACTGCTGTGAGGCATTTATGTATGTATGTTATGTGTATGTCTTGTGTGTGAGCATGCTTGCCATCTAGACTATGCTGTTTAAAGTCCTTCCTTAAATGTGAGTCACAAGGCTAAAGACCACACAGCCTACCTCAAGCAGGAGCAAACGTGTATGCAGTGCTACAGTTGGTTATTGAAGTGTCCCAAATCAGTGTATGTCTTGCACTTTGTCGCACAAATCATAAGACTACATATATCTTGCGACGGCAAGTGACTTCTGCCATGAATGTAGTGGACGGTAATGGGTTTGTATTTTGACTGAATGCTCTGATGCGCAAGTCCGTAGATTTTGTGCTTCTTACCACTCAACTGGTTTGTGAAGTGGAAATCTCTGCTAAATATGATGAATTACAGCCACAAGTATCTCAGTAAAGCAGTACAGGCTCGCTTAACAGAAAGAAACACTGGGAATGTAAGGCTAGTGCTGAATGTGGTTTACATAATCATAAACATTACCAGAAGAGAAATAACATGAGACAGAATTCATTCAACTTATTTATGTATTCATACCTTTATCTTGTAAACACATACCCTGATAAGGGTTGCACTAGAAGTAAGCTGAGCAAGGCAAAGCAGATTTTTCTGTCCCTAGTAAAAGACCTCAGCAGTTTTAGTCTCTTCCCTGTCAGTAAGCACATTCCATGTAATCTCATTACAGCCGAGGGGGCCTCCAGGCATTTCTGCAATTCCTACTGCTCCTTTAGGCGTTAAACATTGCTTGTTCATATTAGCATTAATAATTTGAAAATCAAGCTGCATACAAGGTATCACAATATTTTATCTTGAAGATTACATGATGGCAAACACAATTCTATTGATATTTGACCTCTGTCAATGAGTATTTGTTAGAACTGTAAGATGATAACATCATCTTTTTAAAGGCTCAAGCCACACCCACTGGGAGTTAAAGGCATACACTTGAAAGAGCTGTACTGGAGGGAATGAGTTTTAGTTTCCAGAGTTTAATAATCTGTCCTTCTTCCTCCTACCATTCAATTAATATCTCACCTGACTGTCATCTCATTCCATATATGGCAATTCTTCACTGCTTTGAACATCCAGGTTATATGGTCACTTGGCTGCCTGGAGCTCGGTAATATACAATACTTCATGTGTGGCTCTGTTTTATTTATTTGTTTATGTATGCATGTATGCAGAAGAGTAGAGAAGTGTTTTATTTTCTATATATATATATATATATATATATATATATATATATGTGTGTGTGTGTGTGTGTGTGTGTGTGTGTTTGTTTGTTTGTGTAATTGTATTATGTATGATCGAGCATACTTAATGTTACATGTAAAATAGCAGCATTAAGAAGTATGAAAGCACATAGTATCAAATGCCCTAAATAACGAACCTTCAAAAGATTGACAATAGAAAACTATATCCTTTCCTGAGTTTCAAACTAAAACCTCCAGTACCATTAGCATAAGGTTTAAGGTTAGGGTTTGGGAAGGGGCAAAGTTAAGGTTAGCACCAAATGCTAAGGTGGTCCATAATGGGTGCTAACCTTATCTCTAACCTTGCTGACAGTGCCCCCTAACAGCTTTGTCCCACCCTAATTATAGCTTCTCTAAGGAGATGGAGAAACTCTAGATGAATTGTTTTTTTTTTTTTTTTGGTTCTCAGGTGGTATGATGCTGTTGGGCAGATACTTTATAATGTAACACTGGGCAAGTTTATGCACTCTACTTCATACAACAGGAAAGCTTTGTTGATCTTGAAAGGTCTGTATGTGATTATGAGTCTTGTGATCATAGTGTATTGCAAATGTGCAGCTTTACTACACCGCTGTCTTAAATGCAGGGTGAACAGCCTGGAGGGTAATATATATGGAGAGTTTGTGAAGATCCTAATAAGAAAAGTGTGTTTGTTATCTGGGATTGGCCTGGTAGGTGCAGATGCCAGACTGCAGCATTGCTTAGGTAATCCTCAAGGGTTTTGCTGTTTTGAATTTGAATGCTGCTATTTCTGTTCTTGATTAGGTTGTGTGATTCTGTATGCAAACTATCATTGATTGCTGTTTGTATGGCTCTTTCTCTTTGATCAGTTTGCCAAGGGTACCACAACTACAGCACAAAGTGCCACACATCATAACCATAACCATATTTGCCAGAATAGAGTCACAATTCCAGAATCAGGGTAGAACAGAAGTATTAATAAAAAGGTTAATAAAATGGTTGCATTCTGAGTCTGTGTATGCATGTGGATTTTAAAGCAGAAGAACAGGACAGACATAGAATAGCAAGAACAGACATAAAATAGCAAGAACAACAATTGGTACTCTGTGGCATGTATTTGCAAGCAAAGGTCTTCTGCAGGGCATCTGGTGTTAATGAATGCTTTGCATCCCTAACATACTTTTATGAAATCTAAGAGCAAAGATACTGATCTGTTTTATCAACAAATATTTCCATCTTCTTTCTGTATGTTTATGTCCCAGTCATCAGAATGTTTACCCTTATATATGATCAAAGAATATAAGTATGCATCACAGGCAATATGCTGTATGCCAGTCTAATTTATTTAATATTGAACAAGTCTCTTGAAAACATTTTTGCAATTATTAATGCAGAAGGGTTACTTAAAACAAAAATGGAAAGTTTAAAGCCTCATACTGACAAAGTTTCTGTAAAATATGAAGGCAGGGTGTAGAATGGGCATTTCTTCTAAGTTATTAACCCTAGTTCCACCATTTCACAACAAATATGCTGTACTGTCCTAACCTTTCTTTTACATCTTTTTGCTTTTGCTAGGTCTGCTATTACAATATTCCCTCAGCGAACAGATGGCAAGACTGACTTCCGTATCTGGAATTCACAGCTAATTCGCTATGCTGGTTACAGGCAACCAGATGGATCAGTGTTAGGTGACCCAATAAGTGTGGAACTAACTGACGTAAGTAAAACTGGAACACCAAAATAAACTTAACAAACCTAAATTATGATTCCAGCCTCTAATATAATGCTAAATTTACATTAATCCTAAATTTCTATATTGAAAAGAAACAACACTTATTTTATGCATGTCCTTAAAGTTCATATTTTCTCATACTAGACTCACTGCTAGAATGTTCTCATTTCTTCTCCTTTAGGGAAGAAGGTTTAGGTTCATAGGTATTTACTAGGCTAATAACCACAGGGACCTTTTTAAGCCTAGGCATACATCCCAAATCTCTGACAAGTTCTGATACCTTTGATAAGTGTAAGCAGGGGCTTGGAAGATGAAACATTTACAAGCAAGGGCCTGGGAGATGAACAATTTACAGGTTGCATGTGTCCATTAGAGACATAGGTGCCAAACCAGGGATGAATTTCCTGTTCTTAATTGAGCTGTCCAAGTTACACTTGAATTGGATGAGGGAGGAACTCTCCTTCACATGGATGTGAAGCCTGTTCTAGAGATAGGGCAGTCTCTGGGATACATAGCTGTCTCTCTAGCAGGTCCTATTTATATCATAGGCAAGGTTTAAGTCTTTAGAATGGGTAATTCTGGTGCTGTTTGTTTTGTGGATATGCGGGAAGTATATCAGAGTGGGCTCTGACAATGCCCTGTATGCCAAGCATAGATCTCCCCTCAAAAGCCTGTAGGAGACAGAATACAGGGATAGGGCCTTGAGGTGGTCTGCCCTGTATTCATTTTCCTGTATTCATTTAGTGAGGAACCTCTGTGGACGTTCCAAGTGTTGGATATGCCGGGTTAGGTACATACCAAAGAGGGCATTGTACTCAATGATAGTTTTGATGAATGCTGAGTACAGTGGAACAATGACTTCCTTGGACCTAGATGTCATACCTTTGTTTATACGTTGCACAACAGAGAATGATTTCCTCACTACTGTAGTCACGTGATGGTCAAAGGCTAGATTACTGTCTATGTGTGTCCCTAAGTCCCTGACTACTGTATCAGCTCTAAGTGGCGTGTTGTCATTATGATAGTTACCAGGGGTGGATGACTTCCTGAAGGATACTATTATGCATTTCTTGGCATTTCGTTTTAGTCCATGGCTCAGTCACTACTTGTTTGTCTATGTCAGCCTTTTCTGTAAAACATTTTTTGTCAGTGTGAGATTCAATGACAGCTAACAAGTAAAACAGAACCAAAGACACTGATGAATACCAGGGAATGAATTAAACAAATTGTCCTGAGAATAAGTTTATTAAATATCACACAAAACACTCAAAATAGATTAAACACTTAGCTGTTTCACCACACTTTTAATCCTTAATCCACGGACTTCCTCAGAACACTTAGCTGTTTCACCACACTTTTAATCCTTAATCCATGGACTTCCTCAGATACTTGACAATAAATGCACTCTCCTTCTCCCTATTAACCAATCATTTAAAACAAGTAATTCAATCAAATAATTAAATACTCAACCAAAGTAATAAAACTAATAATATGTAGAATGTATGAAACAAATGTATATATGGTTTGGCAAAAAATCCTATCTATCATAAAAATCAACAGCAGATAGCCACTACGCCAAAAGTATCAACTAAAACCCTTATAGAATGCATTATGCATCAAACCTACAAATACGAATAAATAAACAATGAATATAAATATAAAAATATAAAATGTATTAAAATTCTCTAATAAAAATGGAGGTAATAAAAAGTAATAAAAAATGCCTATTTTAGTCAAAAAGCAACTCTCTGATAAATTTATGTAATAGCACCACCAAATGGTCAAACAAATAATGGCAGACTAAAATAAAAAAATGAAAAAATAAAAAAATGAATATACTAATTTAAATATCAAAAACGCATTATTTACAAAACACACTTCCCTAAAAATTCATCCTTCCTATATAATAAAATATTAAATTATTAAACAATATGAACTCATAGATGAATAATACAATTTATAACCTGGTAGCTCTAAATTTTAAAACAGGGGTAAAGGATATATTCTCATTAAACCTGGTAGTCTAGTAGCTTCCAAAATAAACTGCCAGTAAATCTCCATATATTCAGCACTTGTGTGCCAAGGCCCCCCCACTTAGGGCCTTACAATTTCCTCTATTACAAAAAGAGCAAAACTGGCCTGATTACACACAGTGTATAACGCATTTCTCTCGTCCTTGTTTTTAATATCATGCACACGTTCATAAATCCTCTTTTTTAACTTGCTTTCTGTCTTGCAAACATAAAAAGTGTGACAATTTCTTCAGAGAGCTAAATATGTCACTCCCTGACTACTGCAATTATAATGAGTATTAGCTTCAATGTGTTTATTTCTACTAGCAACATATAGAGATTCCTTGTTCAAAATATATATGCATTGAGCACAGGCTCCATACTTTTATGTACCTACTTCTAACCACCCTCCTTTTTAATAGGGTTCTTATAATATTCTAGCCATTCCTTAATATTCTGCCCTTTTCTGAACATGAATCTTAACGGTTCCTTAAAAATATGTTCTGGGTCTGAGAAACTAGCGAATTTTCTCCAATCGTAGTGATAACCTCTTTAATAAGTAGTATGTCATAATTGTAGTTCATAACAAAAGCATTGTTGTAATTTCCTTCTTTTTCTATAGCTAAACTAGGGTGTTTGTTACCAATAAATCTGTCAACCTCTTAGCCTAAGATCGGGGCAAATCTCCCCTTTCTCCCTTCCTTCACCTCCTGGATGACTTACTCTACCAGCTTAAGGGGGTAATTTCTTTCTAAAAAACATCTTCTGGAGGTTAGCACATTCATACAAAAAATCCTCTACTCCAGAAAACTTTCTGGAGATTCAAATAGATTGTCCCTTAACAATGCATCTTTTTTGCTTAAATGGATGAGCACTGTTAAATGTAGGTAGAAATTTTAAAAAGTCTCTTTGCAATAAATCGTATATTTAAATACATGTAGGTCAAGGTTTTCCTGTAAAAAAAAAAAATCTAATTAATTCATATCATTTTTGGAAATGCGTATGTAAAATATAAAAATTATGTTGTGCTGCTAATATATTCAAGGAACTCCATAAGTATATTTTCTGGTCACACTCCAAAAATGCATATGTCATCCGAGTAATGTTTGTATAAGTTCCAGTACTTGGAATATTTTGAATTAAAAATGAAATTATGTTCCCAAATGGACAGTACAATATTTGTGAAAGTGGGGGTACAACTTGCCCCCATAGCTACCCCACTCTCTTGCTGAAAAAAGCCAATTCACCTTCAAAATGTAAGAAATTGTTCTTTAAAACTAATTCCATAAGTGTAACAAACATTTTAATCTCATTATTAGTAAAATCACTCTTCCTAATTAAAGCTTCCTCAAACCATTTTAACCCTATCCCATATGGGATAACAGTAAGAGGTCTATGCCAATTATCTTAAATCTCAAATCTTCTTTAAATAAATCAGGCTTAACACATCTAAGAAAATCCCAGGAATCTTGTAAGATCCCTTTCTGTTCACACCAAACTTCCTTCATAGGTTTATAGGTGTGTATTAGGCTAATGGCCCTGGAGCCTTTACAAGCCTAGCCCATAGAAGTGTCCTGGCATTGTGCCATCCGTCGTTATTTCCCAGTGGCTCTACCAAGTACAGCCACTGGAGTGATCCCGGGGTGAACTTTCTATTTCCCATCAACTCATCAAGATTGAAGAGGGTTAGTGAGGTGCTCTGCTTGACATGTATGGGAAGTCTATTCCAGAGCATGGGCAGTCTCTGGGTTATGAACGTATCCCTCCAGCATGTTCTGCTGATTGTGGTAATGAGGTTGAGGTCTCTGGAGTGTGTGGTGTGGAGGGATTGGGATTTCTTTAGATATAGTATTTCTAACAGAGCTGGGTCAGACATGACTTTCTAAGTCAAGCAGAGATCGCCTCTTAGTAGATGATATAAGACAGAGAATAGCTGGAGTTTTTTTAGTCTGTTTGTGTAGGACATGTGTTTAAGGCCTAGGATCCTCTTTGTGAGGTACTTTTGTGGCCTCTCCAGCTGTTGCAGATGTCTAGTAAGGTACATGCCAAATGAAGCATTATACTCTGTGATTGGTCTAATATGGGAAGAGTAGAGAGAAATGATGACCTCTTTCTTCCTGGATGCAAAACCCTTGGTAATGAGATGTGCCACACAGAAGAACTTTCTGACCACAGTGGCAATGTGGTGGTCGAAAGAGAGGTTGCTGTCAAACTGTATCCCCAGATCTCTTATAACACCTTCAGTGTTCAGTGGGCTCCCACTGATTTGGTAATTAGTGGGAACTGAGTTTTTTCCAAAGGGGATGAACCACATTTTTTGGCATTAAGCTTAAGGCCATGGTTTCGACACCAATCATTGGTCTCAGTGAGGCCTTTCTGTAGGATGTCTGCATCACTTGGGGAGTTAATAATGGCTCCCAACTTGCAGTCGTCTGCAAATTTGGTCAGCCAGAGTACCTCCGTGTTGGCCTGGACTTCTGAGAAGTAGATGCCAAACAGGAGAAGACCCAGGACCGATCCCTGTAGGACTCCACTCGTAACTGGTCGGCAGTCTGACTTGGAGTCCACTACTTTCACAATGTGTGTCCTATCTGTGAGCCAGTTTGCAACCCACCTAACAATATAGGGATTAATGCCTAGTTTGATGAGCTTATCAATAATTCCTGAGTGAGAAATAGTATCAAAGGCCTTGGCCAGATCGAGGTAGGCTGTATGAACTGCCTTACCTTCATCCACCGCTCTGGTGACTGACTCAAAGAAGTCAACTAGGTTGAGCAGGCATGATCTACCTTTCACAAAACCAAACTGTGTGGGATCTAGAGTTTGGAGAATCATTATATCCTTGTTAATTAGGTCCATGATGATGCGCTTCATAGCCTTACATATCAGACTCATTAATGGGGAGATAATTTCCAGGGTCTGTAGTCGCTCTTCCTTTATGGAGAGGGATGACTAGCAGTGTGCCATTCATTAGAGATAAAGCCTGAGGTGAGGCTGTGACGGAACAGAGCACACATTGGTGTATGATTTGGAGTCATGCATCTATTTTCCATTGGCATGGGTGCCATTAAGTTAGCCACCTCTGTTTTTAGGAGTCTAAAGTCAGTTTTGGACAAGTGTTTATGGTGGATACGTTTGTGGGGGGTGTGGGTGAGATGTGGATTTCCATGGTGATTAGTATGTGGTCGGATGTAACCAGGGAGAAATTGACTATTGGTGTAGAGCAATGGTTGCCCATGTTAGTAATAACCAGGTCAAGGACATTGCTTCCTCTAGTAGGGGGTAATAATGAGCTGGTTAAGGGCATTAGAACTGATGAATTCCAGGAAGCGTTGGGCCAGTGCATTGGTGCTTGAGTAGTTTTCCCAGTTGATGGAGGGGAAGTTGAAGTCTCCTAGTATGAGAGTGTTGGGTTTTTGTCATCAAGAAATCTGGCCAACAAAAAAGGTTTAGAACTGTTGTATCCCTAAGGGGGGATCCACAGAGCTTTTGTGGATCTTGGGGATCCCAAAGATGGATGAAATAAGGGGTTTCTCAATCCACAAATAGTTAAATGTATTACAGTCAAACACTCACTGTAGGAGATCTTTCAACTTGAAGTAGGTCTTGTGATAGGCCATACTGACTTCTTTTGTAGAAAGCCTGGAGTACTTATTTCCATCACGTAGGACAGTGAACATTTTACCTACATATATAATAGTGTCCATCAGTACTAACCCACCCCCCTTATTGGGTTTCATAACTCTGATGTGTTTATTCTTCCTTTACTCATCTAACAAAACCCTTTTATCTGATTTAATTACTTGTTGTAAATGATTAGTTAATGGGGGAGGGAGAGTGTATTTATTGTCAAGTATTGTGTCTTTGTATTATTCACCAGAGGAAGTCCGTGGATTAGGGATGAAAAACGTGGTGAAACAGTTAAGTGTTTAATGTCTTTTGAGTGTTTTATGTGAGATTTAATAAACTTCTTCTAAGGACAATTTGTTTCATTCATTCCCTGGTGTTCGGCAGTGCCTTTGGGTCTGGTTTACTTGTTTGCTGTATTTTGGGCACTGAATTTCCTATTTTTTGTTCAATGACAGCTCTTACTTTACAATAATTTATTTATTTATTTAACATTTTTTAACAGGGAAAGTCCAACTTGGAACGAGCCAATTTTCAGCAGAGGCCCGGGAAGAAATGCTCCAAATGCATGTCTTTGTAATGTGGGAGGAAACCAGAGCACCTGGAGGAAACCCACATGAATGCAGGGAGGACATGCAGACTCTGCACAGAAGGCACCCCAGCCGAGAATAGAACTGGAAAACCTCTTGCTGTGAGGCAACAATGCTACCACTGCACTACTGTGCCGGCATATCATCTGAAAATTTAGTCAAACAGAGACCATTGAAATTGGCCTTGACTTCAGAGAAATAAATGCCAAAAAGGAACGGTCAAGGACTGATCCCTGAAGGACTCCACTTGTGACTGGCCTCTATGTAGAGGTGGACTCCCCATTCTAACTTCCTGGGTCCTGTCTGTGAGACAGTTGGCTATCCACCGTGTGACATATGGGCTTGTACCTAACCTCTTGAGTTTGTCAACAATGCCCGAGTGAAGCATTGTGCCAAATGCCTTGGCCAGGTCAAGGTAGGCAGTATGAACCATTTTGCCCTCATACATTGCTTTGGTGACCTTCTCAAAGAAGTCCACCAGGTTGAATAGGCATGACCTGCCTTTGACAAAACCAAACTTTTAGTTATGTACTTACCATAACGATAGATGTATGTGATCCATCTCGCCTACATTCATAACTGATGGGCTAGGATGCACCATGCCCAAACCCCCAAATCTTGTTTGCCCCACAACAACTCATCCACATGTACCAATCCGACTGCACAACAGTGTTTCCTCCAGATCCAACAGGTAGGGGGAAGGAGGGTGGGTACGTAAGAATGTAGGCGAGATGGATCACATACATCTATCGTTATGGTAAGTACATAACTAAAAGATGTAATGCGATCCTATCTCGCCTACATTCATGACTGATGGGACAGCATCCCTAGCACCTAGATCCTGGGAGGCTCAATGGAAAACACTCCTGAGCACTGTGGAACCAAAGGACGCCCGACCTCTAGAGGCCACGTCCAGTTTGTAATGAGAAATAAAAGTATGTGGAGAAGCCCAAGTGGCTGCTGCACATATCTCATCCACCGACAGTCTAGTGTGGAAGGCCACTGAAGTTGCCATAGCCCTAGTAGAATGCGCTCTAACTGGAAATGGAAGGTCCCTTCCTGTTGATGCATAAATAAATGAAACACAATCCCTAATCCACCTAGAGATAGTGGTCTTAGTTACTGCTTTGCCAATCCTGTTATCGCAAAGGCCACAAACAGCTGGTCTGATTTCCTCTGCTGCTGTGTCCTATCCAAGTAAAACCTCAGTTCTCTATGCACATCCAACTGATGAAGTCTGTATTCTGCTTTGTTGGAAAATTTTGGAAAGAAAATTGGTAGCTCTATAGATTGCTGCAGACAAAGAGCAGAAGAAACCTTCGGAAGAAATGACGGGTTTAGTCTTAGAGATACTCTATCCTTGTGAAAGATCAGATAAGGGGGCATAACAGAAAGGGCTTGAAGCTCCGAAACCCTTCTGGCTAAAGTAATAGCTGCCAAGAAGGCAGTCTTCCAAGACAAGAACTTTTGCTCACAAGTGGCCACAGGCTCGAAGGGATGAGACGTCAAGGCTCCTAAAACTAAATTCAAATCCCATGGCAAAACAGGTTGCAACACCGGGGGGCAAAGCAACCAAGCTCCCTTAAGAAAGGCCTTACACAACTTCTGACTCATGAGTGAAGGCTCAAAGGCAACATGATAATTAGAAATTGCTGCCAATTGGACTTTAAGCGTGGAGACAGTGGAACCCTATCTAAAAAGAGTTGTCAAAAAATCTAATACTGCGACACCTGGGTTGTCAGAGGGTCAATGTTGTGCCTCTGAGCCCAAATGGCAAACCTTTTCAATTTATTAGAATATATCTCCTTAGTGGAAGCTCTGTGAGAAGAAGACAGAATTTGGACCACCTCAGGCGAAAGGATATGCTGTCTGACTAAGGTCAGAAGTGGAGCAGCCAAGACATTAGCTTGAGAGTTCGCAGTGATGGATGGGCCTGACCCGACTGAAGAGTCAGGAGGTCTGGAGATGGGTCCAGAATCCAAGGATCCTTCACTGCATACTTCCGAAGGAAGGGAAAACAAACTTGGCGGGGCCAGTGTGGTGCGATCAAAATCATGCTGCTTCCCAAGCAGATCATCTTCTGAATCACCTTTGGCAGTAGTGGGACCAGAGGAAAGGCATAGAGCAGACCGGAGGGCCAAATGTGGACTAGAGCGTCCCTGGGTGACTCCCCCTGGGGGGGAATCAGGGAGAAGAAATTGCTGCACTTTGCATTCCAGGGGCTGGCGAAAAGGTCACAACAGGGAAACCCCCACCTGGAGAAGATCCGAGCTGCTACTTGGTCGTTCAGGGACCACTCGTGAGGCATCAGAATAACTCTGCTCAGCCTGTCTGCTATCATAGGTTCATAGGTTCATAGGTTTATACTAGGCTATCTGCCCTAAGGCATTTATAAGCCTAGCCCAAATTATTGTGGCTTACGCCACCCCTTATATGAAAAAATACTGTGCCCATTAGTTTGTTGTGCCTCTGTCCAGCAGTGACACAGAGTTGATTCCTGGGGTAAACCTACGATCTCCCATCCACAGGTCTAGATTTCTCTTGAACAGAGTCAGCGAGGTGCTCTGCCTCACATGGACCAGGATTTTATTCCACAGCATAGGGAGTCTCTGAGTGATAAATCTATCCCTCCAGCACGCCCTATTTATATCCGTGCTAAGGTTTAAGTCGCTTGCTCTAGTGGTTTTGGTGGATTTGGATTTTTGAGGTGGAGCATGTCCATTAATTCGGGTTGGACATGGCCTTGTATGTCAGGCACATGTCACCTCTGAGCAGACCGTATCGACTGAATAGAGCTGGAGTTTCTTCAATCTGGCAGCATATGACAGATTTTGGAGTCCCTTTATCCTTTTGGTGAGGAACTTTTGGGGTCTCTCCAATTGCTGCAGATGTCGGGTGAGATACATCCAATGGGGCATTGTACTCGATCATTGGTCTGATAAGTGAAGAGTACAGGGGAACAATGACCTCACTAGATCTGGATGTGAATCCCTTCATGATCAGGTGGGCAATGTAGAAGGTCTTTCTAACCACTTTAGCAATGTGAGTGTCAAAAGAAAGGCCACTGTCAACCTGGGTCCCCAGGTCCCTGATAACCTCTTCTGTGCTTAGTGGATTGCCACCTATATGGTAGCTTGGGGTTACCTTGTTTTTCCTATGACTATACATTTTTGGCTTAACTTCCGGCCATGGCTCTGGCACCAGCTATCTGTTTCCGTGAGTCCCTTCTGAAGGATATCCGTGTCCGATGCACTTTCCACTATGGCCCAGTTTGCAGTCGTCTGCAAACTTTGTCAGCCAAAGTCCTCCCATGTTGGCCTGTACTTCTGAGAAGTAGATGCCAAACAATAGGGGCCAAGGACCGAGCCCTGTGGGACACCACTTGTGACCGGCTTGGAGTCTGACACAGCGCCAGCAACTCTAACCCTGTGGGTTCTGTCCTTAAGCCAGTTTGCAACCCATCTTGTGACATATGGGTTTACATTTAAGCTGGTAAGTTTTTCTACAATACCCGAGTGGGGTATTGTGTCGAAGCCTTGCAAGGTCAAGGTAGGCTGTATGGACTGCCTTTCCCTCATCAATGGCCTTGGTGACTGTTTCGAAGAAGTCAACCAAGTTCAAAAGGCATGATCTTCCCTTGACAAAGCCAAACTGGGTCAGGTCCAATGTCTGCAAGTCCCCTATATCTTTGTTTATGAGCTCCATTATGATCCTCTCCATAGCTTTGCAGACTAGACTTGTTAAGCTTATGGGGCTTTAATTACCAGGGTCCGTAGAGGCACCGCCTTTGTGGAGTGGGACCACAGTTGCCGTACGCCACTTCTTGGGCACGTATCCTGTGGTAAGGCTGAGATTAAACAGCTGCCTTATGTGTGGGTTTAATTCCTCATTTAGCACACAGCCGGGGACACCATCCGGTCCCATTGATGCTGTGTTTTAGCTTTAGAGAGAGCAGCTTTCACCTGCGCATTTGAGATGTCCGGGAGGCTACACTCGGCTGGGATAGTTATCTCTCCTTTAGGGGAGAGGTGAAGTTTGCACTGAACCTGTCTGCCAGTATGTTGGCAATGTCTGTGGTTTCAGTGATTTTGTATCATTTTGGACTAATTCTGAGCATATCTGGGAGTTTCCACCCAGGTTCCTAACATAGCTGAAAAAGGCCTTATGATTGTCCTTGAATCCATGGCAATTTTTCTCTCAAAATTGGCCTTAGTTGATTTTATGAGTGCTCGTATTTTTTACTAATAATGATCAGGGGTGACTTCCTTTATGGATTTTGTTCTATCATGTAATAGCTTTCTCCTCTTATTGTAAAGTTTGTTAATGGATGGGGTCCACCAGACTGGATGTTTGCCCTTTGTGGAAAGAGTCTTGATTTTATTTGGGATTGCCTGATTCATGCAGTCCTGGAGGTGTTCATAGAAGGCATTTGTAAGGGCTTCCAGCTTGGGTTGTCGTTTCCTCTGACTCAGGGGCCTGGAAGGATACCACACCAGTCTTGAGTAGTGTGAAGTTTGCTTTAGAGAAGTTCTTCACTATGGGCTTTTGCTTGGGGTGGGGGATGTGGATTTCCAGTGAGATTAGTTTATGATCAGATCTCACCAATGAGGGATATACTTCCGTGTGGAGCATTTTGTCCCCATGTTTGTGACAATGAGGTCTAGTATATTTTCTCCTCTCGTGGGAACAGTGACTAGCTGTTCCATGGCATTTGAATTTATGAACTCCAGGAACCGTTGGGCTAGAAAGTTAGGGCTTGAGTAATGTTCCCAGTCTATATTCGGGTAGTTGAAGTCACCCAATATGATGGTGTTTGGAGATACATTTATACCCTCCAGTGTCTTCAGGAAGGCTGTGTGGGGTTCCTGAGTTTGAGAGGGTGGCCTGTAGCATGCTACAATTTGTAGAGCAGTTTTGCCTATGGTTAGTTGCACCTGGATGGTTTCCGAGCTTGCGGCGTTGCCACCAACCTGGAGGTGTGAGTATCCTTTATGAATATGGATACAAACCCTCCTTTTGTGGTGTGGTCCGGGTTTTGGGGCCGGAACGCATGATATGAGGTAAAACCTAATAGTGCCGGGGTGCTCTCAGGAGCCTTGAACCAGGTTTCAGTTACAGCACAGACATCGATGTTCTCCATACTGAGAAGGGCCTCGAGTGCATGCATTTTGAGATTTAGACTTCTGGCATTGAGCAGCATTACCCTCAGTTTCTTCCCATTTTTGTTTTCTAGGGTGGTAGGTTTAGAATTTGAGCCTTGCCTAAAAAGGCACTATGGGGGTGGCAAGAGCCTTAGCCAATATCCGGAATCCCAGGGGTGACAGGTGCAAGCCGTCCCTTGTGAAGCAGCGTGGCTTGTCAAGCATGTCATCCCAGGCAGACAGACACTGGATCCCCTTTGAATGACACCAGACATTAAGCCAATTGTTAAAGCTGATCATCTTGTCTCTATATTGTGGCATCATTCTTGGTGAAGGAAGGATACTGCTCAGGGTTAGGGTCATACCTGCCTGGGCTACATAATCAGAGAGCTCCTCTATGTTTCTTTTCATGTAGTCCAGGGAGGTACGTCTCCCCCAGAATGTGCGTTGCCACTAGAAATCTCTGGGAAGTGATCGCCCAGTTCCAAACTCTCATGCCTTCTCTACAAAAAGGATAAGACCTGGTTCCTCCCTGCTTGTTCAGGTACCATACTACCGCCATATTGTCTTAGAAGATTGCGATGGTACCCTTGGGAAGAGAGATGTGAAGTGCCTGCAACGTTAAAAGCACAGCCCTCATTCCCAGAACATTGATATGTAAGTGGGTTTCGTGATTCTGCCACGTGCCTTGAACCATTCTGCCCAGATAATGCCCCCCCACCCTATCTGGGAGGTGTCCGCAGTCACTGTGGCAATGGGGGAGGGGGGCAGAAGAGTCTCCCCTGGTTCAGGTTGGAGGAGAGGAGCCCCCAACAAAGATCTCGCCAGCACGTTTCCATGATGAGAATCGGGTAGGACAATGGCAGATCTTGGTATGACCACTGGGTCGACAGGAGCCATTGGAGAATTCGCATGTGCAGTCTTGCCAGAGGGACCAGAAGAATGGCAGCTGCCATCGACCCCAAAAGCTGAAGGACCATCCTGGCTGGGGCTTTCCTTTGGGGTAGTAAGGCTAGGACTTGGTCCTGTAGTATCTTTATCCTCTCTGTTGGAAGGAATGCTCGCATCTCTACAGAGTCTAGCTCTGTGCCTATAAAGGCAACACGCTGTGATGGCAGCAATACAGACTTTTCCCAGTTGAATGTAATTCCTAATAGATGTCCCAACTCGATGGTAGCACTCATGGCTTGAATAAGAAGATGCCTGGTGGGGGCGGTAAGGAGCCAGTCGTCTAGATACGGAAAAACCTGGAATCCCAGACATCTCAGGTGAGCTGTCACCACTGCCAGACATTTGGTAAACACCCTGGGGGCTGTGGTGAGACCAAAGGGCAGGGCCCGGAACTGGAAGTGACTGGCTCCTAGGCGGAAGCGTAAATGTATCTTGGACGCCCTGTTTACCTTGATGTGATAATAGGCATCCTTGAGATCAATGGAGCACATCCATACTCCTTTTTCCAGCAATGGGAAAATGGATTGCAACGTGACCATCTGTAACTTGGACTTCTTTACGAAGTGGTTTAGGTGGCTGAGATCCAGAATGGGTCTCAAGTCCCCTGTTCTTTCTGGCACCTAAATAACTTTGAGTAAGTTCCTAATCCGGTTTGGTCTGTGGGGACTGGCTGGATGACTCCCTTTCCGAGCAGCTTTGCGACCTCTATGGCTGCTTGATTCCCGTTGACTGGGTGGCACATCCGGGATTTTCCTTCACGGCGGAGGGGGATGGATAAAGGGGATGGTGTAACCTCCGGCGATGATACAAAGCACCCACTGATCCTGAGTGATGGAATCCCAGGCCCTTGAATGCGTCAAGAATCGACCCCCAACTGGCTCCAGAGACGCACAGTCGGGTAGTCCCTCAAGGACGCTGAAAGGAAGAACCACAAAAGGATTCACGGTCTCCTGAGTTGCGGGGGCCTCCGCCGCCTCTAGGGCGACATCTTCCAGAATAATTCCCTCCCCCTCTGCCTCTGAAAGGTGGGTCACTCTGATGGGCAGGGAAAGACTTTTGGGACTTTCTGAACCACATCTTTCCTCCTCTCTGAGCCTTGGGATAAGGTCTTGAGAGAAGTGAAAAATGGGCCCCAACGGCAGACAAAGCCTTACCCTCCTGCTCACATCTAGTGAGTGTGTCTTTCACCTTGGGTCCGAAGAGAGTGGACGCATCGAATGGAGGGTCGGCGAAGGAAGACTTGAATGCCTCCGCAAATTGACACAAGCGCATCCAGGCTTGCCTTCTAAGGGCTACGCCCAAACTCACTGCCCTACCCGCCCCTAAGGCTGCATACGATATGAGCCTCATGGACGAGTTAACAATGGAGGAGTGGGTAGACAGCTGGGCGTTGACAGACTGCATCAATGCCTCAGGCACGTTACCTGACAGGGTATCTCCCAACTCCTTTATGAGATCCCTTTGGAGCCTCGTAAAGTGACATAAATAATTTAGCGACCGCAGGGTAAAGGTCGCTGACGTCAGGGTATGCTTCCCATACCTATCCATGCTCCTGACTCCTTGTTAGGAGGATGGATAGAAGTAGATGCCTCTGCCACATCTTGCTGGGTGGCAGACACCACCACCATAGCATCAACCAGAACTCCCTTGGTTAGAAACTCCTTGCCAGGGGGTGCGGATAAAAACTTGTTGGGGTGAGAAGGAACTGCCTCTACAGAATCAGGGTGTTGCCACACCCTTTGACAAATAAGGTCCAGTAACTCATCGAAGGGTGGAGACACCCAGGAGGTGGAGGGTTGGGCTCTGAAGGCCTTGAGGAAGACCAGCTCCTCTGTGGAAGGGGTTTTGGATGGCCAGTCACCCCTCTGTCTCAAGATCTCCAGGATACTGGAGAATGAGACATCGTCAGAGGACAACTTAGGGGACCCTTCCGCATCACCGAGGTCGGTGTCCAAGGTGACAGACTCATCTGGGGAGTCCATGTGCTTCCTCTTGCACAATTGTTTCCTGGTAGGCTCTTCAGGCACGAACTCTGAAGGCTCCTCGGAAAACAGGGGACCACACAAGGAGGAGTCCTCAGGCCTAGGAGCTGCGCTGTCAAAAGACAGGGGAGCACCAGAAGCTCTAGTCGCTGTGTCTAGGGAAGGAGTCACAGATTCAGGTGAAGTCACTAGAGACTTGGCCAGCGCACTCCTCATAGCCTCGAAGGTTGGCCCACCAGAATCTGAGGAGAGGCCCGTCCCCAAGACCATGACAAGTGTCGGGGTACCCCTAGCCGAGGTGCCAAGAGGGAGACATGGGGCTGAAACCAGAAGCCCCGATGAATCCCCCTTGGGCCCGGCTGAGGACACCTGAGAACCAAAACCTCTGGAAGGCACAGAAAGGGTTGGAGCTGAAGACAGTGCCGACAGATTAGCAATGGGCCTCAGGACAGACTCAAGGACTTCACCCGACTCTACGAACTCTGACTTCGATGACTCCAAGGTTGTCGGAGGAGGAAGAAACAGTATCGAAAGGGCTGGCTCCGGGGCCGACTGGGCCGGAGCCGAAAATAATTTGGATAAGACAGGTGACTGGAGGAGCCTCCGGGCCACCCTATCTACATCCGAATCTGAAAGCCTGGAGGAAACAGAAGGGGGCCGAGAAACTTTTTCTATCGGCTCCGAGACAAGGCTAGAAGGCCGGCTCCGAATCACCTCCAAAAGGATTGGAGCTGAAGCAGACTCGTCCAGAACCGAGACCCCTTTTGGCGCTGACTGTTCAGGAGCCGACAAAACCGACCCCAGAGCAGAAACACTCTCCTGCGGCTCCGAGACCAATGGAGCTGAAGAAGGAGACCCAGATTTAGACCTTCTATCCTGCGGCTCCGAAATCAGTGGAGCTGAGGAAGGGGACAGAGTAGCTGATCTCTCATCCTGAGACTCCAAAACCAATGGAGCTGAGGAAGGAGACCCAGATTTAGATCCTCTATCCTTCGGCTCCGAGGCCAGTGGAGCCGAGGAAGGGGACACGGATTTAGCTCTTTTTGCAGGCGGCTCCGACAGACTTGTCAGAGCCGAAGACTTCTTTTGTTTCAATTTTGAGGAGGGAGAAGAAGCCAAAGCTTCCTCGATCAGACCCTTCAGGATAAGCTTATTTTTTCTCTCATGTAGGACACGAGAAGAGAAAGCATGGCAAACACTGCAAGATTCTTGCAAGTGTTTAGCCCCTAGACAATAAACACAGATGGCGTGGCCATCTGTCTACGACATCTTGTAATTGCATTTTGAACATTTTTTAAAGCCCGATGGCTTACGTTCCTTTTCTTTGCCAGACATATTAACTGTAACACACTCAAAACACACAAGGAGGGAAGCGGGGAAGAGCTCTAACTTAAACGCTCTACAAGAGATAGGGCAAAGGCTCTCTAACTCAAACGGGTCTAGCCCGCCAAATAGAAGGGATTACCATAACAATTCAAAAAGATGAACACAGTCAATCACAATGGAACTAACAACAAGATAGCTATTAAAATAGCTGTCTGAGTATATATTCTAAAGCTAACTGCCAAAAAGTGACCAAAAGGCCAAAATAGAAGGGTACTTAGCCAGAGCCAAGTTGAGACCACGTTGTTACTCTAGGAGCAGCAAACGAGATCTGGGTGTTTGGGCGTGGTGCATCCTGGGATAAAGGATTGGCCCAGCTAATGAGAGACTTCATGCTAGTGTATCGGCCGAGTCAGAGCTGATTCTTGGCTCTGAGCCCATCAGTTATAAATGTAGGTGAGGTAGGATCACATTACATCTACAGTTAAACAGAAATTCCAAAGGACCTGATAGGTCATGTTTCATGCTTTTTAGAATAACCTGGGATATTGTGTGGGCCCACTGATGCAGTGTTCTTGGCCTTAGACAGAGCATTAAGGACCTGTTCCCTTGTGATAGCAGAGGGAGTTATATTTGGTGATATTTCCTGAGGGAAGGTTGAGGGAGAGACAGGGGTAAAGTTGAAGCTGAATTTATCAGCCAGTAGGTTTGCTATATCTTCTGGCTCAGTATAGGTGGCTCCATTTACAATGAGTTCTGCACACAATTTGTATATCCTTTGAGGTTGTGGACATAGCTAAAGAATGCTTTGAAGCTGTCCTTGGCCTGGGAGGCCAAAATTACCTCAAAATTCGCTTTGATAGAGGCTATTTTTTCCTCTGAGTTATTCGTTTAGTTTGATGAGAGTGGTTTTATCCTGCTGGGTGCTAATTTTTGCCATAATTTACTTCCTTCTGTTATACAGCCTACTGATTTTGTGATTCCACCAGGGTGGCTTGTTTTCTGAGTTAGTTCTGTACTTCTTCCTGCTGGGTACAGCTGCCTCTATGCAGCTATTAACATACTTATAGAGGGTTTCTGTGAACAGTTCTACATAGGCAGCATTATTCTCTGGGTTTATGGGGGCTTGAAATTTGCTAGGTTAGCACTTAGCAGGAAGATAGCTTTAGAATAGTTCCTGAATATTCAAGGTTTAGCTGGGTGTCCAGGTTTTCTTTTTACTTCAAAGGAGAGCATTTTGTGGTCTAACCTTACCAGGGAAGACATTACAGTAGGGGGTATGCAGCACTCTCCCATATTAGTGAGGACTAGATGCAGTGTGGTTGCACCCCTGGTTGGTGTATTGATAATCTGGTCCAGGGAGTTTGTGTTTATAAAATCCAGGAATCTCTGTGCCTGTACATTTGGTGTCGCATAGGATTCCCAGTTAATAGTGGGGTAATTAAAGTCACCCATGAATATAGTGCTGGGTAGGATGGTGATTGTTTCCAGTAAGTTTAAATACATGGTATGGGTTTCCCTGATCATTAAGGGGCACCTATAGCTTGCAAGGAAGTGGTAGTGGGTTTTAAATATGGTGATTTGAACATGAAGCGCCTCAAGTGCATTATCCTGTTTGACCAGCCTAGAGGTATATTTGTTTTTGATGTAAATCAAGACACCTCCACCATCAGTGCCTGTCTGTGTAGTAGTGTAGAAGACATTATATCCTTGCACTATCGGTGTGCTCTCATCAGTTTTAAACCATGTTTCAGTGACCGCACAGAATCAGCATTCTCTACAGTGAAGAGAGCTTCTAGGGACGGGAGATGTTTGTTTAGACATCTGGCATTAAATTCTTGAATTCTGTGGATACCCTTCCAGCTCTAAAACCCATGATCCCTCAGATGGGTTACCTCTTCATAATCAGCACTACTATGGTACGAGATCTTCAGAACTAGCTGTAGTCTAATCATTCAGCCATGCTGGAAACACGCCTCATGCCTCTTCTCCTTTTCAGATGGATAACAGACTCTGCTCAGGTGACACAGATCAATTGAAAGGTGTGGTAGCGGAATCCTGTTATATGTTTTGGAAGGTACTCAGTCATATCATTTTGGATGCGGTACACCTTAGGAGAACTGATCTTCATGGACCTTTTTCAGACTCAGCTCTGGAATGCTGTCTGGTTAAGTCACAGTCACACAGCTCCTTAATCCCCCGTGCCAACTGTCAGACCCAGTTGATATCTTCCTCTTCCTCTTTTCTTACTTCAGTTCTGCCCATCCTGGAGTCTTCTGTATATGTTAATTATTGTATTTGTTTTCTCGTTTGTAGCCATTATTATCCAAAATATTCTTTTTTTCAGTTAGATCACTTACTCTAACCACAAGCTATCTTGCTGAGATCTTACAGTCAGTCATAGTTAATTTCTTAGCTATCTATGTAATAAGGGAGAGTTTTGCAGGAAACATTTGGACTGCATTGGTTTTAATATCTTAGAAGAATGACTCACTGAAGTTAATGTGCTCATGCATAACCATTCATTATTTGATTTGCTACATGTCCACTATCCTGGCATTATCCATGCAACAGATGTTCAGAATGCTACCCACACTGCAGCTGTTTACATGCAGGGTCAGGTAAAATATAAAAGGTTGCATCACTAAACAGAGGTTTTCACAATTTCTTCTCTGTCTCACTTTATCTTTCAAACCAATGTGTTCTTCGACAACTGCAATACTGATTGTATTTTATTTTTTGTCAGGGGCATCTGTATTAATGTGGCACTCACCAGTTTCTAAAGCTTACTGCTGAAACCATAGCGTCTGGGTCAAACTATGTCCCTTCAAATTGCAGAGTTAAATTTGGTGCCCATAGACAGATTACCAAGCATCATCAAGACATTCACTGGATTAAAAGCAAAGCCATTCAGTATATTAGAGTTAATTAATGTTATAGCAAAGAAGGTTTTTTTTTTATGTTCAGCACTGCTATCAAGTTTGAGTTAACTTTTGTGCTGAGCATAACTACCACTACACAAAAGTAGTTATTGTTAATTTTATGGAAAAACAAGTTTTAAATGACACAGTGAGAATATACCTGCACATACTTTTGATGATTATCATGTGCACATGTGCATAATGGGCCAGTGACAGAGGAAGCAGGGGGCCATTCATCTAGATGTTTATTTCCTTATTTATTTATTTATTTTATTTTTAAAACAGCTTTATTGAAAACATTAATATAATGAACAGATATTTTGAAAAAATTGAATAAGTTGAATTTTTTAAAGTGTAATATTTAAAAAAGAAAATATTAATACAGTAACTATAATAGCACAAAAAACTATATACAATGATGTTCACCATATATCAAACAAGATCAATTAAGTTAATTTTAGTAGGAGAAAAACAAAAGCAAAGAATAAAAGATTAAAAAAGATTACTGCATTAATCATTTATCCAGTTCTTTAACTAATAATTCATGTACATTTTCCAATTTGTAATATAATTTTGTATTCCTTGTAGATTTAGATTTGATAGTTAACATTTCCAAGAGAACACCTTTAAACTCTTTAAATGAGGGAACTGATGAGGAATTCCAGTCACTTGTAATTGTTTTCCTGGCAATGGACAATATAGACCAGAGCAAAGAATATTTGTTTTTATTTATACAGTCTGGAACAGGTTTATTGAATAATACAAGTGACTTTGTAAGCATAAAATTGTCTGTAAAAATTGCCTGTAAAAAAGTGTTAACTTCTTCCCAAAATTTCTTTAATAGTACACAGTCATAAAATATATGGTTCCAATCAATGTGTGTTACTGCGTTACATCTCCAGCAAGCAATATTTTGTTTAGTTATCTTACTCATTTTCTGAGGTGTGATGAAAGATTTATGTAAAAATCTCCATGTGAAGATTCTCCATTTAATGGAGGAAGTGGTTTTGCTGGCTGACTGAAGGAAATTAACTTTGTCTTTTTCTGAGGGAATACAACTATTGATTACTGAAAATGAATTCCAATAGTTAATTGGATATACATTAAATCTTGTTGAATTGCTCTATAAATACCTGGTAAAGTATTATAAATATATAAAATCAAATATTGACTAAGTTTGGGTATTGAATACTCAGCATTTGAGGGGATTAAAATTAGCTTATCTAGAATATATTTTCTAAACTCTTGCAAATCTCACCAAAGTAAAGTGTTAAGGTTGTATTCATTTATAAGAGCATTAATAGATTTTGTCTCATTTTTATTTAGCAGTTGATGCTAAAACATTAATTGTGTTTGTTTAAATAGCACTATTTTAGAATGATCTGCAGAGAGAATTATCCCTTGTGTATAGGCAATTAGGAAAGATGAGGAACAACCAATTCTCAAAGATTCTAAACCTAAATATATAGTTTTTAAAGGCCTTTAGAATTAAAGTTACATACGCAGATTTAAACATTTTAGTGGAATAATTGGAAAAGTACTCTCTCAAATTCCATAAAAAATGAATTATTTATTAACTGTAATAGATGATTATTATCTTTATTTTTGGATGATGAAATTGAATAAAGTTCTAGATTTTGTAAAGATATACCTCCATTTTCCCAGATATACATAAGATAGGAGAATGCAATTCTAGGCTTTATCGGATGCCACAAAACATTTTTAATCAGTGTGTTAAATTGTTTAATATAAGAGCCTGTAGGGGGAATAGAAATAGCTTGTATTAATTATAAGATCTTTGGAAGCAAGATCATCTTCATAATGGAAAGTTTTTCATCCATTGTAAATAGGGTCTTGTTCCACTTACTTATTAGAGTCTCTATGATTGTTATACTTTTACTATAATTTAGGTGTAACATGCCTTTAATATTGGTTGCTATAATTATACCTAAATATGTTATTTGTTGAGATTGAGGTATATATTTTTTATATTGGTCTTGTATATTATAACTTTTGGAACCAATTAGCATAATCTGTGTTTTAGAGTTATTAAAATTAAGACCAGAACTTTTTTTTAAATATATCCATATTTTTAAACAATTCTTGTAAGATGGGGTTAGTCCACCAAGAGTGATTAATACATTGCTAGTAAACATTTGAATTTTTGATGTTCCATTAAAATTTAACCTATATCCTTGTATATTATTATCCCTTATTAAGTTAGCCCAAGGTTCCATAATTAATGTGACTAAAAGTGGAGACAGAGGGCAACCTTGTCTGGTTCCTTTTACAATGGGTATGTTCTGGGATATATTTGTACCTATTTTTATGTAGGCTTGACTTTCATTATATAACTGAGTTATAAGATTAATAAAGCTATGAGAAAATTTTAAGTCCTTCAGTAAGATAAAAAGATAGTCCCAATTAACTGAGTCAAAGGAACAGTTAATATCTAAACTAATAAGAGTCAAATTATTCTTTAAGGCTTTTACTAATTCAATTAAAGTTATTGTTCTTTTGATGTTTTCATAAAAAAGTTCTATTAATTATAAAACCTGTTTGATCCATATCTACCAGGGATGGTAAAAATGTTTTGAGTCTATCAGCATAAATAGACACTGACATTTTATAGTCTGTGTTTAATAATGAAATTGGACTATATGAAGCACATTTTACAGGGTCTTTATTAGAACTTAGTATGGGAGAAATAAATGTGTACTTCCAAGAGGGGGGTATAATGTTATTATTCTGAGCTATATTGAATACTGTATGTAGCAGAGTTTATGCTTTAGCAAGCAAAACCTTGTAAATTTCAGAAATTAGACCATCGTTACCAGGAGCTTTATTTTGCTTAAGTTTAGTTATTTGATCTTTTACCTCTTTAAAAGATAGTTGATTATCTATTAATTTTATTTGTGTTTCTGATAGTCTGTTCTTTATATTATTATTTATGAAAGATTGAATATCTTTTGTACTATTAATCATATCATAGGGCTGGTTTAATTTTTTTTAAAAAATCTCTAAACTCGCTTAATATATTTGGTAAATCAGATTCCATTTTTTGTTGGAGAATAGATTTCTTTAATATGGTTAAGTTTATTTAATCTTTTAGTCTTATTAGCTAGTATATTCTTTTAGTCTTATTAGCTAGTATATTCATAGATCTAGGATTTATAGAAAAGTTATAAGTTTATATTTTTCAAGATTTATTATGACTTTATGGTTTCAAATTTCCATATATTTACTGTTTAAAGTATTTATTTCATTCATCCTATCTTTCTTATCTGGGTTATTTGAAGCATCAAGTCTTAAAGCATCTAACTTTGTTTGTATATCTTGAAGATCTTTATCCCATGAAACTCTTTTCTTTTTATACTAATCAATAATTTTACCATATAAGTAAGCTTTTAGAGCATCCCAAATGTATACTTCAGAAGTTCCCTGTGTACTATTAAGTTCAATAAAATGTACTTCTGTAGTAAAGAAATCAATGAAATCCTTCAGTTTAAGTATGTAGGCTGGTATCCTTTTAATTTGAACATTTAATGTGGAGTTTAATATAAAATCAAATGTCATGGAATTATGGTCTGAAAGGGGACATAAAATCACTTTTGAGTTTGATAAGAAATCAGTTAAGTTATTGGAAATTAATACCATAGCTATTCTTGAATATGAATTATGGCTATGTGAGTAAAATGTATAGAATAGTGACTTAGCATCTGTAAACTTATTAATATCTTTCATCATGCATGAATCTGAAAAGTCATTCAATTTAGCTAAGGTTGGAATTTTCCTTTTACCACTGGTACTAGCGTCTTTTATGTCAGAAATACAATTAAAATCCCCAGCAAGAATAATACTATCCTTAGAAAACTGAACTATATGTTCTATATGGTGTTTCACTGTTGTAGGTCCAATGCCAGAAATTCAATACATATTTATTAATGTCAAAATTTTCTTATTAAATTCTATAATAACTGAATATAACATACCTTTGTTATCTTTGTAAGTGTCAATTATTTTAGGCATAGGTAATGTATTTTTCCATAGTATGGCCACCCCTCTTTTTTTGTGTATGTTCTGAGCTAATCAAAAGTTTGTAAGATTTGGATTCCAATTTTGTGACATCTTCAGTTAGTAAATGAGTTTCTTGGAGAAATATTAATTGAGAATTATGCAATTTAAGATATTTGTTTAAAGATTTTCTCTTACTAGGATTATTTAATCCACTGATGTTTAATGATATTCACTTTAATGATGTCATGAAACGTTAATGTTCTGAATATCTGTTGTTGAATAACTCTCTATTTTTCCCATATTTTATAAGTCAATAGAAACTGACAATTAGGAATACAATTATAATTTACACATGAAACATATAAAACTTTTATCCAATTAAATATGTTTATAACAAATTCAATTTTGTAAGACTTGGTGAACAACATAACTATTAACAGAAACTTATAACATTTTCTAATAACATAGACTCTTTCAACACCCCCCCCCGGAAGTTAAAAACTCCTAATTTAAGTGACATCTGTCACCCAAATTGACCATCAAGCTAGTAACAACACTCATCTCCTCTCTGTTTAGATATATATGTTGTTACATAATTTAACAATATAAAGTAGTATATGTGATTAAAAGAAAAATAAAAAAATATAAATTAAAGTACACCTATTAGAACTGTATGTACTAATTCAAGAAACAAATTAAAGTATGTCAAATGTAACTGTTTCATTTTAACTTTTGTCAAATTGAATTCAAAATATCATAAAGACCAATCATATATTATATAAATAATACAAAAGTCATAGCTAATTCATATGTAATGAACTGTTATAATGATCAATAAGTAGACTAATTAATTCCCTGTCTCTTTATTTATTGTGCCAATAGCTAATAAGTTCCCCATTTCCATGTATCTGAAAACAATAGCATTGAAAATATTACATTTTAGCTTCCCATTGTAGTATGAGATTCCAATAAAAGTACTTAGTATTTTCTAAAAATGAATGTATTCCCTTTCTTTCCTTTAAGACCTTTACCAATCTGAAACAGCTTCTAGATTTGTCAGAATATATCAACATATTAGTTAATATGGCAAACATCTGAGACTATACTGTATGCAATAAGCTATAGTCATACAGAATATATTATGTTTCAATCATTATTAGTTTATCTTCTATCTGTACTAGAATTATTCTCATTTCTGATTTTTATGTCTTGTAGAAGAATATTAAATTCTGCTTAGGTTTCATGTAAAGATTTATATATATTTTTTTAAGTACTTTAATGATGTTGTTATATATGCTATATTTTGTTATACCAATCAAAAAAAGCTTAACTTAAATATAATAGAACTATAAATACAAGTGTAAAAACATAAGGGTATAAATGTATCAAAAGTGCTCTGTTTATAAACATTCACAAATGCTTTAATATAACAGTTATACTATAGTGGTTACTTAGTTGCAATTCTTTCATTTGACCTGTAGATGGCAATAAAGACCATCTATTCAAGCTATTATCTAGCTCTGCGAAGCTACGTCTCCATTGAAACAACACTTTTTTCTTGCTTTCAGTTGAGGGAGCAGCAGTATGATAAGGTACCAGAATTGTTCAGCAGTTCAGATGCAAAAGATTAAGGAGGGAAAACATTTGCATCTTTTTTCTCTCTTTCCTCTTTCCTTGAAAGCTGCTGATTACCTTTGGCAAGACCAGGAAACACAAAACTGGACAAAACAAAACAGCAGTAGGAGGGAGAAAGCCAATACAAAATGGGACAAAATAAACAAACTCCATCTCTCAAATCCAGCAAACTACTAGACCACCACGGACACATTAATCCACACTAAACCCTCAATTTTAATGATGTTGCTATTGATGCTACATGCTTGTCATATCAATTAATAGACATTTTACATAAATATAATAGAATTATGAAGACAAGTATATAAAATATAAGGGTTTAAATATGCCAAAAGTGATTTTTTTAAATATTCACAAATGTTTAAATATAGCATTCATATTATACAGGTTATTTAGCTGCAGTTTTTTATTTGACTTGTAGATGGCATTAGAGACCATCTATTCTAGCTATTATCCAGCTTTGCAAGGCTTCTCAGCACAGGGTTCAGTCTGTAAAAGTTTCCATGAAAATAACACTTTTTTCCTGCTCTCAACTGTAGCAGCCGCAGTGCGAGCACAAATCAAAGAAGTTCAGATGCACGAGATTGAGGAGGGAAAACATTTACAGCTTTTCTCTAAGAAAGCTGTTGATTATCTTGTGGCAGGACCAGGAAACATAAAAACGAGTAGTAAAAAAAAGGCAAAAGGGAGGGAGAGAGGCAATACAAAACATCAAAAAACCAACAAACTCCATCTCCCAAACCCAGCAAACCACCAGACCACCACGATCATATTAATCCATACAATATCCTCCACATCTCCACAACCAACAGCAAAGAGGAAAAAAGAAAAAAAAAAAAAGAAAAAAATCAAAGCCTCTCCATAAATATTCACATTCCCAAGGATAAACATCTAATGAATCACCCAAAACATATCAGGTTGCTGAAAGGGACAAAACATGAACTTTTCATAAGTCTTTTATCACAAATAGCACCACATTCCAGACACAGAGAAACATAATTATTAAAGCAACATTATGGCAACAATATCAATGAAGAGTCTCTCTTCACAGAAAGACAGTGAAATGAAATAGCAAACAATTAGAAAAAAATGAAATATTTTCTGTTATAACAAAGACCCTCATTTTCTCATCTATAAGTCTCCGTATCTACCATAGTTCCCAAAATACTATAAATTTCAGTTCCCAAACATACAAAGCACTTATTATAACAGACAACTAATATCAAAAGATAATAAATAAATAAATAGCTTTTACTTGCTATACAAATTGAGCTACTTTAAATAAAATAAACTAGACTTAATAATAACAAACTATAACATAACATTAAAACAACTATGTACCATAAAAAGAAATTTAAACAACAGACTCACCTGTTGAACCATTTCCACTTCCCCAACTTCTGTGTTAGTTATTAAGACCTGGGTAAATGAAAGCCATTGTAAAATAGCTTAATTAATCACTTATTCTTGAGCTTCTTTTTATGTTCAGAGATCTTCCTGGAACTGTTATCAACATTTCTTTTAAGGCTGCCATTTGCCCACTCCATATCCTCTATTTTATCAAGCAGTTTTCTTGTTTAGACAAAGGAAATAGCAGAGTCTATGTCATCAAATATTTTTGGGCCATCTTGGAGAAATATTTTTAATCTGGCAGGAAATAACAGATGTGTCTTGATTTGGGAGTTCTTTAGTTCTTTTAGCATTGGCAAAAAAGCTTTCTTTTGGCAATTACAGAAGATGAGTAATCATTGTCAAAGCATATGACATTTTCTTTATATTTAATAGAAGATTTAGCCCAAGCAGTCTTTAACACTATTTCCTTGTCTTGAGAAGATAAACACGTCACTATAACAGATTTAGTAGAATTGGATTTACCTTTTTTGCAGTAGCGAAGGACCGGTGTGCTCTTTCTATCCCATATGAGAGAGCTTCAGGAAGCTGTAGTACATCAGGGAGCCAGGAAGTTAAGAATTTTTCCATATTACCTTCTTCAACATTATCAGGCAAACCAAAAAGTCTAATATTATTTCTTCTTGATCTATTCTCTAGATCAATTTTTGTTTGTAAAAGAGTATTTTGTTTTAATAGAAAGTCTATATTATGCTCACCTTCTTGAATTCTAGTGTCTATATCATTTAGTGAAGTCTCTATACCAGTAATCTGTCTCTTTTGCTACTTAAGGTCTTCATGTAACATTTCCATTTGTTGAGAACATATTTCTTTAAAGTTACCCAGTTTTACATCCATTATATCAATTTTTGCTGTCAGTTCTTGAATATTAGATAATAGTGACTGAAGATCCTTCTTAATAATTGTTTCTTAAAATGTAGATTTGGAGTAGCTCATTCTGTAGTCTGGAGTGCAAATATTTTCTCCAGTACTTTTTGACAGGAAAAAATAAAAAAAATGCCAACATTTGTATATACTATCCTAAAGCATGATTAGTAGATTCCATATATGTAAAAAACAAAACAAAACAAAATTAGGATAGATAAATTCAAAAAATCCTATCATAAATATTATGTAAAGACAGAGCAGAGAGAAAGTGCTGTTACTCAGGGCTCATCTTGGCCACGCCCGCTATTTCCTTATTTACTAAGTGAAAAAAAACATTTATTTACTTAAATAAATAATTAAATGTCCCACAACAACTATAGCTTTTAACTCCTCATCATCTGATGACTCACTGAGATGGTAATCATCAGAAATCTGCAAAGATTAAAAGTAGACTGCTAGAGAAATGCACAGTGGCTCATTGTAGCATCAGGTGAATTTTTTTTCTTAAGTCCTGGCAAGTAACCAGAAAAGACCAGTTAGCAAAATACTGGCATTGACAGTACAGGAACTTGCATAACTTATGTTTTGGTTCATGCCTCATAATATTTTTTGTATTCTGGCAAATCTTTGAGGGTTATGGCCACTAAATGGGTGGATGGCTGGCCAACTGTGGATGAAAAAAATGTGTCTTGTCATTTGATCACTTCAAGTCTGACTTTAAAGGATTATTGTGCATTTCTATGAAATACATTGGAATATGGATGGTACACTGGTGCAGCGGTAGTGTTGTCACTTCACAGAAAGAGGTTCTTTGGTTCAATTCTCAGCTGGGGTACCTTCTGTACGGAGTCTGCATGTCCTCCCTACATTCATGTGGGTTTGCTCCGGTTTCCTCCCATGTCACAAAGTCATCCATCTGGAGTGTTTCTTCCCAGGCCTCTGCTGAAGATTGGCTTTATTCCAAGTCAGACTTTCCTGGTTAAAATATGGAATACTTAATTTTGGTAGCTGTTTGTGTGAAACAAAGCTGAAGCTGTCCCTGATTTCACAGAAAGTCCCTGCCATTGCTTTATAGTTGTGGTCTGCACCTCATATGATTTGTGGTTTTGTGGAAAATCATTGAGGACTGCAGTCATTTAATGGGGGTACTGACTGTGGATGAAAGCAAATTACCCTTCTGTCATTTGCTCATTTTAAAGTTTGTCTTAACACTACAAGTATACATTTTAATTAAATTCATTAGAATATTTATTCCTTGGTGACTGCTTAAGGAAACAAAGTTGAAACTTTTACTGATTTCACAGAATGTTCCTGATTTTGACTTTTTGATTTTTGGTCTGTGCGTCATAAAATTTGTGAGGTTTTTTTGCCAAATCATTGAGGAGGAGTTGGCATAATCACTAAAGGTTCTACCTCACATACACAAAGTACAGAGTTTGATTCTCGCCTTTAAGAGAAATTGGCTAGGCTTAAAATGACGCACAAGGGCAGTTAGCCTAGTACTTACCTATGAACCTATAATCTGCAATCATTGAATGGGGGAGGGTTGGGTATTAGTGAAAGAAACTTACCTGCATGCTGTTTAGTCATTGGCTTCACATGACTAGCATGCATTTGTATGAACTGCATTGGAATATGTATTCTCTGGCAATTGCACATGTGGCACAAAGTTGAAACTGTCTCTAGTTTCACACGCTGTCCCTCATTTTCTCTTATATTTTTGGTCTGTGCCTCATACAGTTTGTGATTCTCTGGCAAACCATTGAGGACTGCAATCACTAAATGTTGACAGACATTTGAACTTTTCAAACTTCACATCATTCAGAAAAAGATTAATGCAAAGAATTATTAATTTTAGCAACTTAATAAGTAAATAACAGCAATATTTAAAATTTGTTTCTGATATCGGGCCTTTTTTCTCATTATTTTTGGGCTTGTCTCTAATTCAAACACTAATAAAATGAGAGATATTTCTTATCAGAGTCAGGCTAGGTTTACAGGAGAACGTTGATACAACTATGCTGGGTTAGGCTGGAGCTGTTTGTGGATGAAAGTAATTTACCCTGTGGTCTTCTGCTAAGATACCCAACTGGCTTATTAGGATCATATGTATTTATTTAAAATAAGTTGGAATACTTATGGGTATTCTTTAAGTAAAACAAAATTAAAATCAAATAGCTCTTACTTGTCCCTGAATTTTCTGAGTGCCCCAAAATTTGCACATATTTTTGGCCTGTTCCTAATAAAAGTTGTGGTTTTTAGTAATGACTAAGGATTCTACTCAGTGACAAACATTTGAGTTTCATACTTCATGCATGCTACTGTAAATACATATATGTATA
Organism: Protopterus annectens; assembly: GCF_019279795.1. Classification (NCBI taxonomy): domain Eukaryota; kingdom Metazoa; phylum Chordata; order Ceratodontiformes; family Protopteridae; genus Protopterus; species Protopterus annectens. Next base: position 1,543,955,538 of record NC_056732.1, read on the forward strand.
TGTGTGTGTGTGTGTGTGTGTGTGTGTGTGTGTGTGTGCATATATATATATATATATATATATATATATATATATATATATATATATATATATATATATATATCAGTAATATCAAAAATTGCCTGCTGGTCAACACTCCACGGGAGATGCAAATACCAAAACACGAGTTCACAGTCCTTTAGTGAATAAGTTCAATAACGCTCATTGCAAGGTCCATGAGTAAGCATAACACTGAAGGAATCTTTCAATGAATCGACTATTCAGTCCAAAGAATATACGATGTATACGTGAACCAGAACACAGTTTATTTCGGGTGAGCGCTTTCGCTTACAGCTTTTTCAAACCACAAAAACAGCCTATCAGAAACACACTTATATACACATATTCAACGAATTAACTAAAACAAATTAATCAATTAGTATTAAAAAATATATACATATTAAAGGTCTCTGTAAACTTGTAACATAATAAATACAATATATGATTTAAAACCATATTTAAACATGTAAATAATAATACTGATACCTATATATAAATATAAATGCATATACTAAAACGTATAGATATACATATATACACAATAAATATATGTTTATATGATGTGTATATATTCATTAGAACTGATTGTCATGCACATAAATATAAACCATGGTAGACATATTTATCAAGGCTAAAAACACTAGAATGAAATATATTGATTAGGTGTTACAAGCCTTACAATGTGTATCTATTTCATGAAAAAGATATATAGGTATGAGTTGATGACTATAAAGTATGTCAAATATCTATCAAAAAGAATATAATTAAAATGACTAAAAACAGAACAGTTATGTATAATGACTAAGCTGGAATACATGAGCTGTATGATGTACATCTGAATTAGTATGAAAAGGGAAATTAAAACTAAGGTCTATGTCTCTTCTTTTTAAGAGCAGGCTTCAGTGGGACTCTGTCATTGAGACCTGGATAGATATGGGCCCTAGTTCTAATAATCCATTCAGCTTCTATGGATTCTGTTAAATTTCTAATGTTACCTCCTCTTATACTAACCTCTGTAACTTGTAAAGCAGAAAAAATGAAATTGTGATTGTCACCCTTATTCATAATATGTTTGGATAATGCATTAACTTCTGATCGAATACGAATTTGGTACAGATGTTCCCTAATTCTTTCTTTGAGCATTCTGTCTGTCTTTCCTATATAGATAGATATAGAAGGATGGACATATTGTGCATCTAGCCAAGTATATTACATGTTTGGTGTCGCAATGGGCATTCACCTTAACATTAATAAAGTCACCTGTAATCGGATGTATAAAGGCATGAATGTTAGAGATGTAACTGCAATAGCTACATCTATTGCAGGGTTTGGTTCCTTCATAAATTCCATGATTATTTCTAGTTCTGGAATCAGAGCAACAAAGTATTTTATAAAGATTACTCTTATTTCTATATGCAAATCTAGGTTCATCCTCTAAATATTTGGAGATTTCTGGGTCTATATTTAGTATGTCCCAATATTTATAAATAGCTCTCTTTATATGTCTTATATCTTGTGTGTAATGGAGAGTGAATCTGACAGTTTTATCTTCCTGATGTGTCATATTATCATTTGTTGATCTGTATTCTAGCCTACCATGTTCTGAAAATATGGGACATGCTCAATGTTGTCATAACTGTCTCACTTCCATGATGGCATTAGTAATGTTTGTTGATTTATAATGCCTCTGACAGAATCTATTTTCCAAATCTAAAAACTCCTCATCAAACTGGGTGGCGCATGAGTTCAATCTGGAAACCCTCATGCATTGGCCTTTTAAGACGTTCCTAAAAACATGGGGGGGGGTGCATGCTATCTCTATTAAGTAAAGTGTTTTTATAACAGGATTTACGATGTACTCCTGTGTTAAAGTCTCCATTGGGCAGACGCTTAATACTGACATCTAAAAACGAAATAGTGTCTTCAGAGTAAGTAATGGTAAATTTCAAAAAACTGGTTAACTCGTTTACCTCCTCATAAAAATAAGTCAAATCCTGTGCATTACCATTCCATAAGAAAAAAAGGTTGTCTACAAATCGTTTATAGAAGACGACATGTCTCTTATAGGTTTCAAGTTTACACATTCTGTCTTCCTCCCAATGTGCCATAACTAGGTTGGCGTAGCTATTGGCACAAGAAGTGCCCATAGCCACACCATCCCTTTGTAAGTAGAACTTCCCATCAAAAATGAAAACATTGCTTTCCAATACCAATTCTAATAAGTTGCATATAAATTCAACTCTGCTTATGAGCATATTGGAATGTCTGTTTAAATATAAATGTATAAATTCCAAGCCCTTGTCATTAGGAATGTTAGTGAATAGTGATTTCACATCCATTGTGACAAGAAGCAGTTCGGCTGATCCACTATAAGTAGCTGCAGCTTCATAAAAATCTAACAAGAATTCTTTGGAATCTTTTAAAATGGCATTATTATTAGAAACAAAGGGCTTCAGTGTCTTTTCCAAGTAAAACGAAATGTTTTCAGTCACCCACCCCCTCCCAGAGACTATAGGTCTCATGGGGGGGGGGGGTTATAGAGGTCTTTATGAATTTTCGGCAGGCCTTTAATGATGGGAATAATAGGTTCATCAAGAAGCAGATAGTCATATAATTGGTAATCAATGGTGCCCATTTTATGCATCTCTTCCAATCCATTATATACATTACTAATAATTCGAAGTACATCATTTTCCTGCAATATTATATAATGAGCAGAGTCATTTAACATCTCTAACATTTTAAGCTTATAATCTATCGTATCAAATATCACTGTCAGACCACCCTTGTCTGCAGGTCTGATTGTGATATTGTTGTCATGTATCAATCCATTCAAAGCCCTAGATTGTTTCAACGTAAGATTGCCTCTCATTGGTTTAGCATGTTGGCTTTGTAAGGAATAAAATTCCTTTTCAACTGCTTTATAAAAAACCTCAATAGAGGGATGTAAATTAGGGACCATTAAACTAGGTTTCCTAATGTTAACAGTTTGTCGAGTAGTATTTTTATCAGAGAACATAACCTTCAGTTGCAAGTTCCTAGTAAATAACTTCAAGTCTAAAATAGATTCAGTAATACTACTAGGCTTGGTGGGCACAAACGATAAGCCTTTGTTCAGTACCTCTAAGTCATTCACATCCAATGGTCTGTGGGAGAGGTTATGTACTAAGTTAACTTCTCCCACATTCTTTTTATGGTGGGTTCTCTCAAGTCGTTGGCTGGGGCCTTTCTCTTCTGTCTGCCCCTGCTCATCGACCGATGCCTGCCTTTCTTGTATTGATCTGCAATGGGGAAAGGGCAGGGTAATTCCTGAACACAGTTTTGTGTCTGTGAAGATCGTACTTTACTACGTACCACCTGTGTGGAAGATATAGGTTGTGAAACTTCATCCTGTCTGTTGGGCTTCTCTAAACAAACAATGTTAGGTTCTAAAGTATGGTTAGCAGAATTAGAGACAACTTTAGCTTCACTATCTATAACTTGTACGTGATTATCATCAATGCTATTATTAACAACACTTCCTATATCAGATGTAATATGAGCAGGCACTTGTCCACTACTGCGTGTTACAATGTTACGGGCATTAGAATTATTGGAATTATATCTAGGCCAAGTAAATACCTGGCCGTTAGAAAAATCGTAACTATCTCTTGATAATTTATGCCTTTTTTGTTCTAATAATCTCTTTTCATACAATATCACATTATCCATAACCTTTTCTAGTTTAAAATCAACTACTTTATCGTTAAAATTATTATATAAGTCACTTTGACTCCGTTTAATTGAGTCACATAAAGTCTTTTCTTCAGGTAAAAAGAAGTCGTTCAAAAGCTTCATATATTTTAAGCTCACCTCTATGTTGAGCTGTTGCCAACGTCGCAAAAGTTCAGGATACGTATTGTCTGTAGTCGGCATTTTCAATACTCTTAAGCCCCTAGGTATTATCCTTTTTTCAATACATATGTCAAAATGGTAGCGTTGCGTCTGCAAACGCTTCAATTTTAATAAATCAAGTTCGAGTCCACTCATTAAAGAATTTATCCTTTCAGCGTCAGCGTTATTTAACAAAGTTCCATCCTGCATAAAAGATGAAAAGTCGCAGTCAGCTAGAGGATTGATGCTATTATCAAGGCAGCGTTGGAGTCGTTCTTTGGATGTTCGTTTACTCATTATTCCACTCGGGTTGTACGGAAGTTCTACCTCAGCGTCATTTCCGTCGACAGTAACATCAGCCATGGGGTCGCCGATCGGGGCAATGAAGTAAAGAAATAGCAAAATAACTAATAAAATAGCCCCTGGCAAACACAGGAAAACCAGCAGGGTACTAAATGCCAGAATATCAGTAATATCAAAAATTGCCTGCTGGTCAACACTCCACGGGAGATGCAAATACCAAAACACGAGTTCACAGTCCTTTAGTGAATAAGTTCAATAACACTCATTGCAAGGTCCATGAGTAAGCATAACACTGAAGGAATCTTTCAATGAATCGACTATTCAGTCCAAAGAATATACGATGTATACGTGAACCAGAACACAGTTTATTTTGGGTGAGCGCTTTCGCTTACAGCTTTTTCAAACCACAAAAACAGCCTATCAGAAACACACTTATATACACATATTCAACGAATTAACTAAAACTAATTAACCAATTAGTATTAAAAAATATATACATATAAAAGGTCTCTGTAAACTTGTAACATAATAAATACAATATATGATTTAAAACCATATTTAAACATGTAAATAATAATACTGATACCTATATATAAATATAAATGCATATACTAAAATGTATAGATATACATATATACACAATAAATATATGTTTATATGATGTGTATATATTCATTAGACCTGATTGTCATGCACATAAATATAAACTATGGTAGACATATCTTTCAAGGCTAAAAACACTAGAATGAAATATATTGATTAGGTGTTACAAGCCTTACAATGTGTATCTATTTCATGAAAAACATATTTAACAGAATCCATAGAAGCTGAATGGATTATTAGAACTAGGGCCCATATCTATCCAGGTCTCAATGACAGTGTCCCACTGAAGCCTGCTCTTAAAAAGAAGAGACATAGACCTTAGTTTTAATTTCCCTTTTCATACTAATTCAGATGTACATCATACAGCTCATGTATTCCAGCTTAGTCATTATACATAACTGTTCTGTTTTTAGTCATTTTAATTATATTCTTTTTGATAGATATTTGACATACTTTATAGTCATCAACTCATACCTATATATCTTTTTCATGAAATAGATACACATTGTAAGGCTTGTAACACCTAATCAATATATTTCATTCTAGTGTTTTTAGCCTTGATAAATATGTCTACCATGGTTTATATTTATGTGCATGACAATCAGTTCTAATGAATATATACACATCATATAAACATATATTTATTGTGTATATATGTATATCTATACGTTTTAGTATATGCATTTATATTTATATATAGGTATCAGTATTATTATTTACATGTTTAAATATGGTTTTAAATCATATATTGTATTTATTATGTTACAAGTTTACAGAGACCTTTTATATGTATATATTTTTTAATACTAATTGATTAATTAGTTTTAGTTAATTCGTTGAATATGTGTATATAAGTGTGTTTCTGATAGGCTGTTTTTGTGGTTTGAAAAAGCTGTAAGCGAAAGCGCTCACCCGAAATAAACTGTGTTCTGGTTCACGTATACATCGTATATTCTTTGGACTGAATAGTCGATTCATTGAAAGATTCCTTCAGTGTTATGCTTACTCATGGACCTTGCAATGAGTGTTATTGAACTTATTCACTAAAGGACTGTGAACTCATGTTTTGGTATTTGCATCTCCCGTGGAGTGTTGTCCAGCAGGCAAATTTTGATATTACTGATATTCTGGCATTTAATACCCTGCTGGTGTTCCTGTGTTTGCTAGGGGCTATTTTATTAGTTATTTATATATATATATATATATATATATATATATATATATATATATATATATATGTATGTGTATTCTCACATTTAAAATACAATCTCTGATTCGAGGCATTATTTTTATTACACTCAGCTAAGGAGTACACAGCAAAATGACTACAATTGCTGAATAGGGTGTTGGGGCTGTCTCTGAAGGAGAGAAACTTATCCTGTTATTCGTTCAGTTTAAACAATCTGGATTTGAAAGATTAGTGTGGATTTGTGTGAAATAAATTGGATTACTTTGGCTACTATGTGTTTGTGTGGCACAGACTTGAAATACACTGTTTCAATGATTATTTACTTTTGCCACTACCATATATCTGAGGTGTACACTGTCAACAATGGGGCTATAATTGCTGGGTATGGGGGCAAGCTGACTCTAACAGCAAGAGTATTGTGTCTTCGTGTAAAGCATGTTGTAATACTTTAAACATTTTTTAAAAATTGCAGTTTGACATTTGAGGTTGATACAGTCAAGTGGCTATAATTGATGGGGGACAAATAATTCTAGATTATAATGACAACAGTTGGAATGGTATTGAAACAGAAAGGTGATTCCAAAAGAAAATGAGCATTTATGCATAGTTCAAAAAAGTGTGAGAGGGGCCAACAGTTTAAAATAAAGGACTCAGGGCCTAAGGTGAAATTAATTTGCCACTGATGCTTGAAATTAATTTTATTGGAGCTGAGTATCTACTTGTATCTAGGTCAACAGAGAAACATCTTAAAGAAAGGGTTTCAGTAGTAAGGGGTCATTTATTGCTTTAGATTTCAGGAATAAATATCCTCTAAGAAGATAATAATATACATGAAAGAAAGTTGCTGTAGTCTGACTATAAGAGCAGCTTCAAATCACTTTGATTTTCTTTGTAAGAAAATGTTTACCTCTAATTGCACCAAGTGATGTGTAAGTACATTACAGAAGAGAGTGCAATACTCTTTAACTGGCTTTATAAAAACTGCATACAGAGAGGCAGTTATCTACCTGTGATGGCTGCTGATCTCACGGATGTTCATGGGGATAACATCATATACAATATGGGCAGAATCAGCTAAATGGTTATCAAATGAAAGGACATTGCGTACAAGAACCTCACTTGTTTGTGTCAAGCTATAGCTGTTGCTCATCAATTGTATAAAGATTGCAAGATTTTTGCCAAATAACAGAATGCTGCATTTTTAACACAAATGGCAGTCATCTGTACTGCATCATTTTTGCTAAGCTTTTCTGTCTTCTCTTTGCTATTCCCTCCTTGATGAAGCTCCTGGGAAAATGTATACACAAGCATTAGACCCTGATCTTCCTGCCTTTTATTATGATTGTGTTGTTACTAATGAGAGATCCTTCCAGGACAATCTTTCATTCTTGAGGTTCCCTGCACAAAAAATGACCTGCATCTTAGTTTTCTTAAAGCTGGGCATGAGATTATTACCTCATCGATTGGCCATGCATTTACTATCTTCCTTTCCACTGGTAAAACACTATTCATTTGGATTAGGGTAGTGGCTATTTACTATTACCCCATCTCCTCATGCTGACAAATGTGATAAGAAGTATGTGATAGGTGAATAACATTATGGTGCTCTGTGCAAGTGGTAGCAAGGGATCTGCTCTGCATTACTCACTGCAACAGTTTTTAGAATCTGCCTTCTTAATCTATTATGTTGATGACTGTTTCATCAATGGAGCAGTTTTTGCTGAATTCTTAATATATTTGACTCCATTAAGCATGACCAGCTCCTTAACAAATGTAATTCAAGCAAACCTGGGTTTTAAAAATACCTTACTTAAGGCATATTTGAAATGAATGTGAAAAAAGTTTCCTCTCCTCATAGCAGTTCTACAAGAACTGGGTTATTACTGCTTTTTAGATTCACATTATCAAGATATTTCCAAAATGTTAGAACTTTTGTTTGCTATTTATAAATTATTCTTACATGCTGATTCATCCACTGTGAAAATAATTATGATTTAGCAAGGGACACTCACTTATGAATGATCTTCTAAACTGATATATAACTCAAAGAGTTACAAATCAAGGAACCAATTCTTTGAGCCTTGTACAGGAATGCAATCCAAAAAAAAATAAATCTTATTGTATTTTTTTCTTTGCTGGAGGACAAGAAGCCTGCACCTCCCTGCATGTTTGGGCAAGCCCCCAAAATTTATATAAATACCAATTTCACAGTCACACCAAAATGAATATACGAGAAAAAGGAAACCTCTGAAAACAAATGAGTCACTGTCAGTGCACATGCAGAAACTGCACAAGCAGAGATTTCATAATGAGTACAGTAACTGAAGAGTTTAAAGTGAGTTGAACTTGAGTAGTTTGTATCTCATCTGAATTTCACATAATAAGATGTAGGGCAACCATTCATGTCTATACTTCATGTCTATACTTTCAAAATATTCATTTCAAGACAGGTTTAACAGTTTGAATACACAAGAAATTAATATGTACCATCATGAGTATTACATTTTATGATAGAAGGATACCTATATGCAGCAGTAAGAAATGCTGATGAGAGTCTGAAAATGATTTTCATAGTAAAATTTGAACTTCCAGTAGAAAAAGATGGTGCCTTATGGATCACTTAATTTATACATCCCAGTATACCTAGAAAAGTGGCACTGGCTGAGCACCATACTGATAATTCTAGCAAGAATGGTTTACTCATGGCCAAAGCTGGATGAAGAGACTGGGAATGTATGAAAGGCTGGTGGTCCACATAAAATGGAGCAGAAAATGCCAAAATAAGGACCATTACGCCAACGCAGTTTCTTAATGATTGTGAAAAAGACTACAGTTTCATTTTGTGTGACCACTTATGAATTATGTATCTGTGATATTAGTAGTATTTGAGTTTATCTAAACAAAACATATTGTTACTGACAGCATAACCAAATTACAGCTGAATAATGTTATTGCTTTGCCACTGTTTACCTATAATTGCACTTAATTCGGTCTAGAATATACACAGTACAGGCTACAGTAAACAGAATTTCCTAGTTCATGTCAATGCTTAGCCCCAATATATTGCACTGCATAAAATTAAGTGCTGTTCTGCAATAGCAAAAGTATCCTCTAAAATAACCCCAGGAGCATGGGAATTCCTATGCAGAAAGCATCAAACATATAGATAGCATAACTACATTCAAAGAGAGGACATTAAAATAACTTGCAGAAAAACACAAATGCACCTGCTTTTATGCAGATTAAACACTGAGGACAGGACAGTATGTGTATTGTGGTAAACAACAGTTTATCATGTTGAAAAAAGAATACAAAAAACTATGCACTAATATAAATATCAGTCTGTTTTCGAAGATGAAATTTAAAGCCAGAATAAGCTACATTAATAAAGATGCAGTTTTCAGCAGTATAAAGTCTGTTTATTTTTATTTTGAAAGTTGAAGTTGTCTGACTTGCATATTCAAAATGTTAGCCTAATTACCAGCATAGTTACAACATACCAATTACAATAACGGTACTGTATTATACCCTGTGCCGTATTACAATGTAGTTCTAGAAAGAACAGACATTTTACTCATACATTTCTTTGTATGAACTTTATACAATTATTGTTTTACTCATCTGTGTACTATCTGTTACATTTTCAGGCATCAAACAAAATGGCTATGACAATTACAGTGTAATTGCCTATTGGCCTATGTGGTGGATGAAAAGTGTGTATCTGCTCAGTGAAAGAAAGAAAGAAAGAAAGAACGAACGAACCCTGGAACCAACCTAATTAGACTTTGTCAAGGGCAGATTCTGGCTGTTAAATCTGTTGGATTTTTTCAAAAATGTGACCAGGGCCACTGACGACAGTAAATCTGTGCACACAACATACCTCTATTTAGCAAAGGCTTTCAACACAATCCCACATTCAGGCATTACCAATAAACTTAGCAAACTGAAGGCAAACTACTTTGTTGTAAGATGGGTTGCCATCTGGTTCACAAACTGGACACACACTATCAAAGTGGGTGACTCCAGATCAACCAGCAGACCTGTCACCAGCGGGGTGCCACAGGGTCACTATTAGGCCGCCTACTGTTTTGTATATACTTCTCAGAAGTTCCGGTCAAAACTAAGGGGTTGTAGCTGACCAAGTTTGTGGACGACTGCAAACTGGGTGCAATAAGTGAATCCCCAAATGATGTCAGTATACTCCACGATGGTCTTACGCAGACCAGTGACTGGTGTCTTAGTCACGGTGTCATTCTGAATGCAAAGAAATGCATCATCATTCCCACTGACACAAACAATGTCCCTTTACACTGTCAAATCAACAATAATACCCTAAGTACCCACAAAGTGGTAAGGGATCTGGAGTCACAAATTGACTGTGACCTTAACTTTGACCACCATGTGTCTACTGTATTAAGGAAAGCTGTCTACATAGCACACTTGATTAGTAAAGGAATCGCTTCTAGAGTAAAGGACAGTATAACCCCTCTATACTCTGCACAAATCTGGCCCATAATTGAGTAAAGCACCCCATTCGGTATGTACCGTACAAAGCACCTGCAGCAGTTGGAGAGACCTCATGTGCCTTATACAGACCGACCAAAGTCCCTGTCACTATACTCTGTGTCATATAGACTTCTTAGGGGAGAATTATGCTTGGCTTACAAAGCAATCTCAGACCCAAACCTACCGAACTTGCTAGATATCCATAAATAAAGCGGGACTAGAGGTATCCATTCCAGGCACCTAAATATGGCTTGCGACTTAAATAGGACATGCTGGAGGAACAGATTTGTCTTCCAGTGACTGCCACATCTTTGGAATAGGGTACCAGTTCATGTGAAACAGAGCACCTCTATGAAACTGTTCAAGTGGAATCTGGACAAGTCGATGGAGCACTGTAAATTCTTACTGGGGATAGCGTCCACAGCCCTCTGGATATGGGCAGTCGTTACTAAATGTAATATTGGGTACTGACTAGCACGTCTATGGTATTACATTGGGATGAAATGGTTAGGCTTGAAATAACCTCCAGGTAGATAGCCTAGTAATCTCCGATGATCCTAAGAAAGAAAATAGAACCATGTATTATACCAAGGCACTCGGCAACAATGGGGTTAGCAGAGAGATTCAAACAGACCTTCAAGACATATAAGAAAGTCTAATGGTGTTTTTAAGAACTGATGCGTATAACACAGTTTCTTTTTCATACTGAGACAAAGGGACTGATTCATGAATTATATACAACAGATACTACTACCAGTTAAGACTTAGACCAGAAATGGCACTGGGCACTCTGAGTTCAGATGATGTGAATCCTACTAATACAGGCTGGGACAGTGTCTGTGCTAATGGGCCAAATGAAAAACATTAATCAGCTTACAATCCTGCAGAATTCTGCTGTGTGGCTAAGTCACAGTTTACTGCACACTGTCAAGGCCAAAGTGACCCAGTGAATGCTAAAGAAGCCTCAGAGTGCTTTGGTTATAAGCAGGCCAACATTTAAGATGATAAAAATTCAAGTTTACCTAATTCCTACAGCTGTATTAGGTAGATTGATGAAATGCTGCTATGTACTGTTGACTGTCCTGAATACCAATCTCCAGCTGTTGCAATAAGGGAGTATCACGTGTGTGGATTCTGAATTAAAGTGCTGATACAGCTTCCATCCTGTTATGGGTAAGTAAATGTCCATGAACACTATTGCTAGAGGCTGATGGCTACTTATACACATGATGCATGTCCTGTTATGTATGCCATCTCAGATTTTCATTTAGTGCAGTCTCCCACCTTCATGGTCTGCACTCTTTACAATAAAGAACTCAAAAAGCCAATGTCTGCATTATGGGTTGTGCAAACTGTGATGCTCATTACTCCCCAGCTGTTTCTCATGTTGATACCATTTCACTGTCCATCACCACACCATTTTCATGTCAAGACATCTATGGCAGGTGTGGCGGCTGACCATGAGCTGAATTTACTGGCCAGTGGGTAAGCTATATATTCAGCCTCAGTGTTGGTAACATCATTCACAATCATTTCAGTACATTACTGCCGTGTATTTTTGAGATTACGAACATAACCAAACAAATCCTTTTGATAGTCTTTAGCTTAAGTAGCTATTTTAGCCTCAGTTTTGTTTTTGGTGGATCTTATTAAGCTCCTGAGTTGTTTGCTTGTTTCAGTGATGAGGGCTCTATCATTCTAGGAAGTACTCCTCTTACATTTGGTTAAAATTTTCTTCATTTTATTGTAAAGCTTGTTGAAAGAATGGTCCCACCAAACAGGTAGGATAAGTTATATTGTATTCAGTGGACTTAACTAGGCTTGATGGGATTTGAAGCTTGTTAATGTATCAGTTAGGAATAGGTATTTTGTCTTGGAGAAATTTCTGAAGGTACTTTGGGTGGAAGGGGTCTCTGGTTTCAATTTTATTGTGAAGGAGGTGGCTTTATGATCAGACCTAACAAGTAACAAAGATATACAAGGGATGATGCAAGATGCACCCATACTAGTACCTGTACAATACTTGTGGTGTCAGTTTCGAAGTCTATAACTAGGCAGTTTAGATCACCTCTGAAGATGGTGTTGGGTTTAATACTCGGTGATCCCAGTTCCTATAGTTAGGTATTTTGGTTTCTTTTGGTCATAGAAGTTCTATAGCAGACTAATATATTGTACAGGACCTTTCTGATGGTTATTTGGATATGAGAAAGTTGTAGCACATCATGTAAATTCACCAGCTTTGATGTGAATCTTTTCTAGATGAAGACTGACACATAGCCACCTTTTTATTCCCTCATAAGTAGTAGCTGGTATAAGCATGTAGAAGGCATTATAGCCCTGCACAACCAGAGTGTTCTCCACTGTTTTAAACCATGTCTCAGTCACTACACAGACATCTACTTCATCCAGGCTGACAGGGGTTTCTATGGTGTAGTTTCTTCTTTAGACTCAAGGCATTTATCAGTAGCAGCTTCATATAACTTAGCTGATTAATGAAGTGAATTACTGATTCTATTCTTGAAGCAGTCTTTAATAGGGTGCATTTTAGATTTGTTGTAGTATTTCACATTTTTTTTCTTCTCTTGTTAGAGACTGTATTTAAGTTGGCAGATTACCAGGGTAGTTTGTTGTTAAACTTCCCATTATATTTAGCTGTGGATGACCGGTACTGTCTTCAAAGGCACAAAACTCATTTGTTTAAATAGCATCATCAGTGTCCCATCTGCTGATGTTGCAAGTGTATCTGGGTAGTTCATCACAGAGTTTGATGAGTTTGGTTGGTTTCAAATTCTGAATTCAAAATTATTGACTGCAGTGGATTTAAAGATTTTAAAAGAAAAGGTTACAAGTTTATAGTCAGACTTAATCGGGGTAGTTGGTTTGTTAACTTTCTGTTCAAAATACTTTTTTTTTATTATGTTTACAAATCTCTGGGCATACCCAGTTTGGAGGTGCAGGTGCTTCAGGTTTTTGAGGGGTAGTTGATATCATCCATTGCAAAGGCAATTTTGTTAAAATAAAGCTCCTCAAGTGCACCTAGGAATCTTATGTGGATATCAGGGACATGGCATGTGTCTTTTGACCGGTATACATTGATAATTTGTCTTGTTCAGGGAAAGATGGAATTTAGTAAGTTTAGTTTGTGGGTCTATGGAAATTTGTCTATAGGTGATAATGCATTTGACAAATATGTAAATGCTATTGCAGTTTCCATGAGACCTGAATGAGTGGTAGGTGCAAAACTGAAAAATGGAGAGAGGTTTGCCTTTGCGAGTAAGCTAGGTAACTTCACAAATATGTATAGATTTAAGTTACAAAACTGCCTCAAGATCAGCAAATGTGTTTACTATGTCTGGTGCTGAGAACAGTTACTTTGATGTGGTCCAATTTATGGTTGGAAATTGACAAATTGATATCTGCTATGTTGGGATGTCCATTAGCTGGACTCTGCATAAAAAGGGACTATGTGGTCAGCAAGCACTTTAGCCAGTATATAGAAGCCATGAAACAAGAGGTGCAGGCTTCCTTACTGACACAGGTCAGACTATTAGTCATCTCATCCCATCTCATGCTGGCACATACTGTGACCCCTAGACTGGCATAGCTGGTCATAAGTAATTTTTAATTAGATTTTTTTTTATTCTACAGAAGTATATATTTCTTTATTTTTCACTTCTAATATATCTCAGTAAACACACATTCTTGACAAATGCCATGCTATATCTCCTGGATATAATATTATAAGCAGAGACAGAATTGGGAAAAAGGGTGGAGGTGTAGCAATACTATTTCAAAATCATCACAGTATTGAACAGTTTGAATGTAAGTCTGTTAAAGATGTAGAACTAATTCTTGCCAAATTAAAGCTTAATTCCAATAAACAAATAATTATTGCAGGGGGTTATATCCCACCAGGCAATAACACCACTAAACTGGAAAGCCTATTAAACTGGATGTTTACCTCTCTCCCACAAGAAACCATGCTATTAGGCAACTTTAATATCAACTGGTCTGATTGCACCAGCCAGACTCCCTCTACCTACATTAACCTTCATGGGTTCATCCATATTATATCTGATCCCACTAGAATTGACAAGACATCCACATGCCAGTGCATCCTAGACTGGATTCTGCTATCTGATCCCACTCTGGCACAGCAATCAAGTTGTCTTTCTGAAAGTCTGAGCTACAACCAAGCAACGTACTTAATTAGGAATCGACCCCACCATACTCACCAGCCTATCCTCAGGGTACTACGTAACAAAAAATCCTTTAAACCTACTGAATTTACCAATGCACTGAAATGCTGCATTTGGACTCCCCTAAAACAACTAACTCTAGACAAAGCCATACAGTAGTTTAATTCAACCTTCCTAAAAAATATCACACACCCTCTAGAACTATTACAGTCAAGGCTAACTATGCCCCATGGCTAACAAAAGATACTAAAACATTAATGAAAGAAAGGGACAAAGCCTGGCTACAGTTTCACAAAATCAAAACCACTACCATGAGACAAAATTATCAAGAACTCCGAACAAAGCCAAAAAACAAATCAAGCTGGACAAAACTAACTTCTATAAATCCATGCAGGAAAAATATGCTCACAACCCTCAAAAATTCTGGGCTACAATAAATAATTTGCTGCACCCAGGAAAATCCACCACTCATAACCCTGTATTACCAAACAACCACAATAACATTCCCATCCAATTTAATACATTTTTTACAGAAACCGTCCAAGCCCTAACACCCAAAATAATATCTGTACCCCCATAACAATAGATACCCCTACCCATCTCAGCTCAAAAAAAACACCTCCAACTTTCCCCTCTCAAGATTCTGAGCGTTCGTTATTCTCGTGTCGACAATGTCAGATTCAACATTGTCAGCATTCGAGAATATAATATAAACCTGATTAACCATACTATGCTCCTAGACACTCTATCTACCCTTAACATAAGATCCTCCACCATATCTTGGTTCATTCAGTAACTACCAATTGGATCATCAGCAAGCAGTTCTATGGCAAGGCCAACTGTCCCCCTATTACCAGTAGCCATAGGTGTCCCTCAAGGGTCCATCCTCGGTCCGTTGCTGATCTCTCTTTTTACTAACCATATAACCTCAGCCTCACTCTTAGCCTCAGTAGTGCAATACGCAGATGACACCACTATTATATGTGCTGCCCCTACCCTAAATGAGCTTCAAACCATAACTAAAAATAATTAACATCAAACTGATTTTTAATCCCAAAAAGACAAAACTCATTCTCTTCAGTCCTGGGAAATCTCCCCCTCTAAACAATGACTTTACCATAAAATCTATAGATAACATAATAATCAACCCAACCACACACACACTAAACTGCTAGGCATAGAAATTGACAATAATCTGAAATTCGACACACACATAGCCCAAACAATAAGGAAAGTTAACAAAAAGCTTGGTCTCCTTTATAGGAACAAACAGTTCCTCACCAAACATACCAAAGTCACTATTGCAAGGACACATCTCCTATCGATCCTCCTTTATGCCTCTCCTATATTTACTAACCTATGTCACAGCAAACTAAACAAAATGGAATCTTGTTACAAGATTGCAAAATTTGCCACTGACTCCTCTTACAGATCCCATCACTGCCTTGCCCTCAGGCAACTTAATTGGCTTGAGTTACCACAGCTACTCTTACTCAACCAACACTCAATAGCACACAAGCTCTACTACCTTCCAGAAAAAAAAAATCCAGCACTTCAGCATTTAATTCATCCCTACACCACCACTAGAGCCTGAAGATCCAATGATCAAAA
This sequence comes from Protopterus annectens, assembly GCF_019279795.1. Classification (NCBI taxonomy): domain Eukaryota; kingdom Metazoa; phylum Chordata; order Ceratodontiformes; family Protopteridae; genus Protopterus; species Protopterus annectens. The sequence goes on from NC_056732.1 coordinate 1,543,971,861, forward strand.
CCTCATAAATGTCATCAAACATAAAAATGAAGCTGAGAAATCTCTCTTTGCTTGCTCCATCGCCAACATCTGGAATTCACTCTCAAGCCAGTTAACTTCTACCACCTCCTCCCTCCAATTTAAAAAACTCATCAAAACCCATTACTTAAATAACTGGCTTTGCCCATGCTACTCCCCCTGGTTAATCCACACACTGCACTGTTGTCAGGATTCTACCAAGATCCAGCCATTCCTCCCTGTCTCTCATTTTATACTTGTTATCCAGTGTTAAGACCATTACAATGCCAGTCGACCTATTTAACTTATGTAAGGTTCTAAACAGAACAGTAACCTTCCTCTAGTAAAAAAAAAAAAAACTCTCAATTTTTTTCTTTCTCTTTTTTCTTTCCAGCAGTAAACAACTTTCACTATTGTTACTACCTAGTAATTGTCACCTATGTATGACTGTTTGTATTCTTGAATGAATAATTATATACTCATATGTTTTCTTATTGTTATGTCCAGCATATATACTCATATATTGTCTTATTGTTATGTGGAGCTTTTCTCCCCGGGCCTCCACTGAAAACGGACCTGTGTCCAGTCAGACTTCCCCGGTTAACAACTGTAAAAAAAAAAAATAAAAATAAACAGATGCCATGTATCTATCTCTAATGGAAATAATGCAACATGCCAGATTATCAATATGAAATGCACGGAAATGTATTTGGTATATATGTATAAAAGACAATAGATCAATGTTTCTTTGAGATTTCTTAATAAATCATCCAGGAATTATAATAGAATACTTAGGTATAAAATGCACTTGACTGTTACTCTATCCTTATGGACTTCAGTACAGATCGGTGCTGAATTTCAACATGCCACATTGTCCCCTCAGTTTTGGTCATTAATGTTTGCAGTGAGAAAAACAATGCCTTTAAAAAAATGCATATGATTTTTACTTCTGATGTGAAGACAGTTCAGGAAACATACATTCTGGACATGCTGCATTCACAGTTTGAACAGGCATCATAAATCTACTGCTAAATGAAACCAAGAATTATGCAACATTTCTTACTGTCAATGTAAATTGATTAAAAACCCTTTATTTGGTACTTATATGTTGTGTCATGTTTATGTCTTCCTATCTTTATGCTTAATAGTATTTCAGAAAACTGTAACATTATACTGTTACATAGAATCATGAAAACATTTAGCGTTATCCTTAATTAATGAATTCATTGTAGTCCACTGCTGAATTCAACCATAATATTTTGCTTCAGTTATTATAAGGAAGTTTTGATCATAACATGTTTACAGTAAAAAGTTGCCTCTTCTGGAGAAATACATAACATTTTCATTTCTGATGTAATGACAGCTTGATATAGATATATTATGGACATGTACTGCATTCCTCATTCTACAAATATGACCCTAGTGGAAGTGTAATATAATACAACAATGTAGAACTACCAATACAGAGCAGTATCTCTGAACTAGTCTGACATTGTCTAGTAAATGTTTACAACAACAAAATTAGATACTCCATTATAAACTATTATTAGTTAGCCCTATAGGCCACAGTGCTGCAGTGGTTAGCATTGCTGCCTCACAGCATGAGGTTCACCAGTTCGCTTCTCGGCTGGGGTGCCTTCTGCATGTCCTCCCTGTGGTCACGTGGGTTTCCTCCCACATCCCAAAGACATGCTGTAGGTGGACTGGGCACTCTAAACTGGCCCTAGGTGTGAGTGTGTGCATGGGTGTGCCTTCTGTGGAAGGTTGGGCGCTGGGCTGGCAACTCAACACCGTAAAAACTCCACTGCCAATCATGAGTGGACAGGTGATCTGCTGTGGCGACCCCTAACTGGCAAAAAGCCAGAAGAAGATTAGTTAGTCCTATTCTGTGGAGATATAGTGAAACAGCCATGTGATGAGTTTCTAAACAACTGCAAAATCACAAATCCTGGTAATGCACTTTTCTCCTTTTTTTCCGTATGACCATTGGAAATGCTGAAAATTTTACTTTCAGAGGCAACTAAAAAGCAGCTTTGTCTTTTAGCTTCTAAAAGTTGCATACATTTGAGATTGTATGAGTTATGTATTCAGTTGAAGAGAAAAGGAAAATGTAAATAGCTGCTTTGAACTGAATGTAAAGATACACACAGTAGGGGCACCATCAATTGTAAGTAACCACATAAAAGCAAAAACACAGACTGGATATTAATTATGTTTTTAAAATAATGCAGTAATATTTGAAACCTCAGTCTAACTGCTTTGACTGTGAAGAAGTTATATGCATTTTCCCTAAAGACAATGGAGATTAGTTTTCCATGTAACTGTTTTTTATCCCTGACAAGTTAGATCACTGACCAGGAGTGCTCAAGTGGCAGCAGTAGTAAGTCACATTCAAATACAACCTTCCTCCCCATAACCATACCAAAGATAACCTTCTTTTGCATCCACCTGTGATGTTTCATTGAATGAAAATTAAAAAAAAAATAAAGAACACATTAATAAACTTCAGCTGGTTGCTTTTAGATGCATATAGCACCCCCCTTGACAAAGCATATCAATGTCCATTAAACAATTATCATTTAATTGTTCTTTATATTCACAAACAGCACTTCTCTTCACCCCATCCCAGTATAAGCCAGTTTCAGTGTGCACCTCTGGTGTTTGACTGTGCTGGGAATATAACAAATAATCCATACTAATCTATTTTGTTTGTAGTTCTTACTCAGACTCTTGCCCTAAATGATAAGCTAAATCAATAATCATTAAACAGTGAGCCTCTTACTAATATTTTGTTTTACATATCGGCTGCCTCCCCACCCAACTATAATGAAAGGCACTTTCTGTGCATGCTTCTGATGTTTGCTTGTAATGAAAGTGAAAGCTATAATGGCCAGTGTGATGTATTTCAACTTGTTGTTTTCAAAGATATGCAGTTTCCATCTCTGACTAGTTATGCCAGTGTTCATTTATTAGTAATCCTGCAACTGCTGTTTCAAATTATAAACAAAGTACCTACAAAAATGTGACTTTCTGTATTTACCTCTGGTATTTGACTGTAAGGAAAGTAAGAAAAATAATGGCAACCATATTGTATTTCAACTTGCTTCTATTACACACACCCAGTACTGTCTTAAAAGCCATAACAATGATAGTTCAATACTGATCATGTAATTGGCCTTTGATTTCATGTGCAGTCTGCCTCTCCTCCAATTCTAGCCCAAGATTGTTTTGTGATATCTCACACTGGTCAGAGAGAGGAAAAAAAAATAAAAGGCACAATAATATATTTAAATTTGCTGCTTGTATACACATGCACTGCCCATAACCTAAAAGTCAAATTAATGATATTTTAAAGAATGATTAAGTAAAGTCCGTTTGATTTCATACATACCCTGCCTCCCTATATACCATGATAAAAATTATCCATTTTATTCCATTTTAATGGCTTATCCTTTTCCTTAATTGACCAGGAATACAATTAAAGAAAACTTTGACAACAGTAAGACATATTGCAGTCAAATGCACAGACTTCTCTCTCACTCTCTGGCAGTTCCTTTTAATGGCCATTTAACTGTGATCAAATAATGTTCTTTTCCTTTCATATGGTCTGCCTATAATACTATTTTGCTTTCATTTAGTCTGCCTGTTAGTGTTCTCCCTTAGTTCATACCTTGATTTATGTTTGCCTGTGATCTAAGCAAAATGCCTAATGACATTGCCATAAAAAATTCATACAGACAAAAAGAGCTCACTGATATAAAAAACAAAAATATAATTTTCAAAATACCTATCTTTAGTCATTTGTCACACTTTCCATCTTGACTTTCCCATATAATCTGTTAACATTTCACTTGACACATATATTATTCTGTCTCTCCCATATTTATTTATTTATCCTTTGTTGACCAGTTAGTACCCTCTTTTCAGGGGATACCCAAAGTGGTATTTATATTACTAATGGAAATTTGGCCAGGTCATCAGAGAACTCCCCTTTTTTGATGATGACCATGGGGTCTTTAACAGCCACATAAGTCACCACCGAATGAGACAGATTGGCCCTCAGCCCTCAGTTTAGCATCTCATCTGAAAGAGAACACATTCAGGAGTATAGCACCCCCTTATGCTGCACTGCTATGTCAGCAAACCATCTACGTGGTGTTTAAACAGAACTCATAGCCTTCTGCACCATGTCCACCATTACCATTTCCTTATATCACATATTACTTTCTCATCATCTTTTTTTTTGTTATACAGCAATTATTCACAACTTTTCCAAAAACACCAAATAAGAATGAGTAAAATGTTATCCCACTTTCAATTTCTTTTTCACTCCCAACCTTACACTTCCCATACAACACCATGTTCACATCAATGTTTTCAAATATTTTCCAGTCATAAACATTCTGAATAATGTCTAAAAACCTTAATTTTTCTTACAATTCAAAAACCAGTGTTGTGATGTCTATTATATTACACATTCTTTGTTCTGTCATTTTAGATTTCACATTACTTTTTATCAGCAGTTTGTCCAATAATAAACTTCTCAGAAAATCACTTGCCTCTTCCTTATTGCTTTCTTGTATTTACCCCCATTTTCCCCAAGGATCAATATAATAATTTGCGTTCATTATTTGTATACCATTCTTTCCCTTTCATCTTTAATTCATTTATATCAATTCTCTGTATCTTTATTTTACTTTAATATTACTTCTCTTCTAAACCTTTTATTTCTCTTTTCCTTTTCTTACTTCCACTCGTCCACTTACCTTTATATTTTTCAAATAAAAATTTCCTAATATTGCCTTTTTCAGACACTTTTTAGCACTCAAAATAAATTTCTATAGGCTAAAAAAATGGATTTATTAAGTTCAACCCACCCTTTCCTTTTACATTATAAACTAGCCCTCTTTTAACTGGATTCAACCCTGATTCTCACAGAAAACCAAAACAGAGACTAAATAATTCAGTTTCCATACAGCTGGGAAACATTTACATACCACCTAAATATACTGACATTCTTAAAATCTATGTTCATAGAAGGTTACTAGACTAAAGGGCCTAGAGCCCTTACAAGCATAGCCATACTTATCATGAGATGCACCAATTGTCAGTGGTTAGGTGAGTGAAATTTACAGAGGTAAAGGTCTATGGTAGTTAATAATGACTTCCTCTGTGTAAGAGGGACATGGGCACCACCCCAGAAGTGAATCTGTGGTCACCTATCCATTGATCTAGGTTGCGTTTTAAGAGGGTCAGGGAGGGGCTATATTTCATGTGAACTGCAAACTTGTTCCAGGCAGGTGGCAGTCTCTGAGAAATAATTTTCTTTCTCTCAAGCATGATCTGTTCATATAAGAGGTTAGGTTAAGATCCCTGGAGCAAGTTTCCCTCATGCAGTTTGATTTATGAATGTGTAGCATTTCCGTCAGGGCCAGGTCAGAGACTGCCCTGTAAGCTAGACACAGGTCGTCCCATAGTGACCTGTAGGAGACAGAATACAGTGACAGGGCTTTTAGTCTTTCTGCGTAAGACTTGCTTTTTGTACCATGTAATTTCTTGGTGAGAAACCTCTGCAGTCTCTCCAATTATTGCAGGTATTTTTTACATGCAAAAGGGAGCACTGTACTCAATTACTGGTCTGGTGAGGGCCGAGTATAGTGGAATTATATCATCCTTAGATCTAGATGCAATGTCTTTACTTATAATACTGCTGTAGATACATGGTGGTCAAAGTTCAGGTTGCTATCAACCTGAGTACCCACATCACGTACCAGTGGGTCTACACTTGGGGGAGGGTGCTGTCTATAATGTAATTAGCAGGGATGTCAGCTTTCTCAAATGGTATAATAATGCTTTGTTTCTTGTTTTTTTTTTTTTTTCTCACATTTAAGCTTTAATCTGTGGCTTTGGCACCAATCACTTGTCTGCATTAGCCCTGTCTGCAGTATATTAACATCGTTGGTGGACTCATTGATTGTTCCGTATTTGCAATCATCAGCGAACTTGGTCAACCACAGGTTGCCCAAGTTTGCCCAACCTTCTGAGAAATGATTCCAAATAGAAAGGGGCCAAGCACAGGACCTTGTGGTATGCCACTGGTTTCTGATTTTTTTTTTTTTGCTATACATGAAGTAACCCAGTTTGACAGTATGTGTCCTGTCTCTGATCCAGCTGGCTACCTATCTGGGAATGTAGGGGTTAATTCTCAATTGGGAGAAATTCTCTAAAATACCTGAGTGGGGGATTGTGTCAAATGCTTTGGCTAGGTCAAGATAGTCTGTATGTGATCTCTTTCTCTCATCCAGGGCCTTGGTGACTTGCTCAAACACACATACCTCAAAAATCTTCACTTACTGGCACTGTAAAATGCTTTTATTTTGTCCGAATCCCCCAATAAAAACATTTCGTTATTTTATGATGAAGAATTCTAAAAGACATGGTCATAAATGGATGATAATCCTTCTCTAAATCTGTCCCTCATGGCATATTTTTGTCATGAAAAAAAAATCATGGCAGACATGATGACTCTGGGATATTGTGCTGCATTATGTGTGGCTACTCTGAACTGACTGTTGAGCTTGCTTTTTCTCCTGTGTTTATCACACCATGTCATAGCTAAAATAATCTAAAGGATCATTTCACTTAGTTAAAAACCCAATGCATTTTATTTACTTAGGTGTAATTCATTTCCACTTTAGAAGCAATTTTATTTTCTCCCTATTCCAAATTTTTTTTGTGTTAGCTTCATGACACTTATGTCTTTTTGGTTCTTTGCTTGGTTTCTCTTTCTCTGGTTATATCATCAGTAAAGGGGAGAGATGTAATGAAAGGCTTTTGATGGAGTATGACTCTAAACTCACTTTGCTGTTTTCCTAGAGAATAACTGCAACTTTTTCTGTTGTACAGCTTTGCATTCAGCATGGATGGAACCCTCCTCGCACACGTTTTGATGTATTACCCATGCTACTACAAGTAAATGGAGAAAGTCCAGAACTGTTTGAAATTCCATCAGAGATCATCCTTGAAGTACCACTAACACATCCTACGTAAGTATATAAAGATGAGTTAAAGTCAAAATATATTATATGAATACAAAACTGTTATGTACCACTCAGCTCTAAACAGCAACCATAGTATTATCTTATCCTTGGGGATAATGTATCAGTAAATCACATATAAGTTTAGGTATTTGTATTCTAAGATTTTTAGAGTAAAATAAGGAACTATGAAAGATGACCTGAGTTCATTTCGCAGTATGGGACCTGTAAGAACTGAATGGGACAGGGTAGGACTGAATAGCAAATGCCAGAACACCTACTCTGCAAAGTGGGACAGGTGTTCTGGTGACTGTTTAATTGCATGCAAGTAGAGGCAACTGGAGTGTAATTGGAGATATAGGTTTGACTTTACAAGCCACCTCCAGCAGCACTCATTAGCATTTGGGTAAGATCACTCATGCAGAGGAGGGCATATTAGGCCCTCACAGTGATGTGAAGGTCAACATTATCCTCCTAGGGGAAGGTTTACTACCTAACGGAAATAAAAACTCTGATGTCTGTGTAAATTACAGACACCAAAACTGACTCTCACCCTGTGGGGAATGAATTGGCTATTGATCACGGAGGGATGATGGTTAGTTCTATGAGTGGTCATGATTAATGTCTCTTACAATATAGACCCAAGGCATAACATATCAAATATCAAAGTCCACCAGCAGAGATCTCTGAACATTTTTTAAAATGATGCAATCAAAACTAAGGAGAAACAGCCTTCCACTAAAGTTTTTTTTCTAGATATAACAATTCCGAATTAGGAATCATGAGTAACAAGAGTTGTAAACTGTAACAGTAAATAATGTATTGATGTCCTAATGGAACTTTTCATACTAAAACCCACAGTCATGGTCATACCAGATGGCAAGTAGGTTTGTAGCATGGGATGCTTATCTATATATTTCTATAGTAGTGACCAGAACTACACTGTTGAGAAGACAAAGCAGGAATAAATGACAGAATCAGTGTTTTGAGGAGGTCTTCTTCAGCATTAAATAAAATACAAAAATAAAATTACTATAAGAAAAAAAAGATAAAATATATAGATATAAAGTGAGAACATGGGTGAAAGTTCAGACAAATATAAGAGGCCTGAGAAAACTGTACTACTAAGAGAGAAAGAACATAGCTTGCAAGGAGTTATAAACTGAACTAATGGACTACAGCACACATTTATAATGAAATAGGCTTTCACACACCAGCAGTAAAACACAAGAATATCACTTGTTCTACAAATTAGTACAGTGGATAAAGGGTATGAGGTGTCAGCGATCAGCTTCTTGTAGTCTAGAGCCCAGGGTTTGATTCTTTCCAACTCCATTTGTTTGCTGTGTGGCAGTGAACTAGTCATATAATCAGGCAGTGCTTTTGCCTGAAAATTAACACTTGTGTCCAGTGGTTTTACACGGTTAACAAAAGAAAGAAAAAAACACGAGGAATTATCATCATAATCTAAACAAGACAAACTGCATATTGAAATATATGTCTGGTAATCTGGGGCTGTTGAACTCAGTCTGAATTATATGGTACTGTCAAAGGAGACCATTGTGGTTCTTTGACATGCAAAGGGACTTGCATTACAGTAGCTGTTCTAACTCAAAATCAATCAATCAATCAATAAATAAAAGATAACATACTAATGTGTTCCAACAATTAGTGGACTTTACAAGAGCTGATTCAGCATCTTTACCTAAAGAAGAATGTTGAAAAAGTAATCACTTTTCTTAAGTCTTTTAAGATATAATAAACAGTTTTGTTATATAATTATTTAAAAATCCAAGCAAAATCACAAAGTGGAGGTAGTTAGACAGGAAAATAAATTAAAATTGCTGAGAATGAGTGAAGGGACATGGCCTGCCCACCTCTCCCTGGCAACTGGAAAGGGATCCACACCCTTAGGGGCACATCAATGATGGAGTTTCCTCAGTAAAAAATGAGAAACCGCAATTGTGCTTCAACTGGAGGGGAGGGCTATTTGAGAATAAAAGCCCATTAAATATTAACAAAACAATAAATTACCACAATTGGACAGGAAGACATTCAACAGTATTATACTAGTAGGTATTGCAACACTATAACTTTACATTGTGATTGACTAGAATATTATACTTCATCAGTTGTAATATGATATATTCTGACATTCATATTGCACATATATGAAGTGGTGACTGACTCCTGACTATTACACATTCAGGAAGTAATAGCATAAGAAATCAGGTTAACTCTACCAGTTATTGAAGCAATTTGACAGAGTGATTACTATAGCTGATACTTCATAGCAAGTGGCATATTGATCTAAATATTCACTGTCATGCCTGGCATTCAAGTTCAGCAGCTTTATGGACAGAGGGAAGAAGCTCCTCTTCAGTCTAGATGTTTTGCAGTGTAAGCTCAGAAGTACATGCCATAGGCAGGGTGAGTGGGATTGCTGATTATCTTCCTAGTCCTTCCCACACACCAAGTCTTGTGCAGATCATCCATGAATGGAAGTGAGGAACTAATTACTTTTTATGCTGTCCTCACTATGCTCAGGAGAGCATTGCGGTCAGAAGTTTTGCAGTTACCATGCCAAACTATGGATGTTATTTGAGAGGATGCTCTCAATGGTACCCTTTTAGAAGGCTTTGAGGATGGACTGAGACAGGTTTGCCTTCTTCATTTTCCATAGGAAGTGCAGACGTTGTGCCTTCTTCACTATGTGGCTAATATTAGTCGACCAGGATAGGTCATCTGAGATGTGCACCCCCAGCAACTTGGTGTTTTTGACTCTTTCCACTACCACCCCCTTAATTTCCAGAGGTTGATGTATATCCTATGTCTTCCTGAAGTCTACTATTAATTCTTTGGTCTTGCTTACATTTAAGGCCAGCTTGTTTCTGTCGCACAAGCTTATCAGATGCTCCACTTCATCCCTGTAGGCTGTTTCCTCACCATTTCTCACAAGACCTATAACTGTGGCATCATCTGCGAACTTGATGATTTTGTTGGATTCATGCTTGGCCATGCAGTTGTGCATCAACAAGGTGAACAGCAGAGGTGTGGTGACTTAAGTGTTATTTATATACTTGTGCAATACCCTAAATGGCACATTTTTATACATATAATGTCTGTAAGTATCTGTCCTAGTATTACTAAATAGTAGCTGTATGTATGTATGTATGTATGTATGTATGTATGTATGTATGTTTCTTAGACTGGGAACTAAGCAGTCTAATTTCATTTAGCTGTATAATGTGCATATCTAAAAGAGAATAAAGTTTACTTTGCCTTTGACTTGACTTTGATTATTGTTTTTACTCAGTCAGTGATCAACCAGATATTTTTTCTTATACTTACATCTTTGTGATTTATGTTCACCCTTGAGATGACAGGGATAGCATGTGAGATAAAATCTATTATTATTTTTATAACAATGCTGACCTTGATCAACTAGATATTTTTGCTAATATATCTCTGGCTTTGTCATTTGGATTGGAGTATTTTATTGTGCAATATCTTTTTTGTATGAACTGTGGAGGTGAAATAATATTACATTGCAATCAGACATCTTGGCTATTAACTGCTGGCTGAGGGTTAGGGTTGGCTGGATGAAAGTTTAAACAGTTTATAGAGTCACTATCTGGATTTGCAGGACCAGTGTGCATTTGTGAGATAAAATATGGATTACTTAACTGGGTACCTGCTACGCACAGAGTAGGTGTAATTGCTGTGGTGGTTGTCTATAGAAGAAAATGACTAGTTGCCTGCTGCTATTTGCTTATTATTTTGGCCTGCAGGACTAATGTGATTATGTGAAGCAAAATGTAATATTTTAATGTGTGGAAACTGTTTGGCACAAAAGTGAAATACATTACACAGTCATCCTGTTTTATCATAATCAAACATCTAAATTGTACTTAGAAGTGGCTTTAACTGCTTGATGGGGATTACCTGGATGAAAGCTACTGATTCTGTTTCACTTGCTCCGTTTAATGGTCCGCTCTTATTTTTTGAGCTATAAATGCATCACAGAATACTCAGATGTGAACTTCTGGGGGATGGTGGCTCCCACTCACCGAGGCTATTTATGTGGATTTTGACATGTCCTTAGAATCACCTCTACAACTGGCCCTGCTTTCAGGTGTGCACAGAAGGTCACTGTGCTTCTGTATGGGGAGAGGTGGGGGCTAGAGAATATGTCATTATTTCTTTAACCTCATTTCTTTTTCATTTGTTTTTTAAACCTCAGAGGTTACTATACCTTGCCTTGAGCTGGGGACAGTGTGGTCATTGTTTGTAACTTTCTTCACAAAAGTTTGAGGGTACAAAGAGGGTCACTGTAACTTGTGTAGGAGCACTGTACTGTCTAAAAGTAACATGTTGAAGACATTATTGTTTAGTTTTTATTTATTCTTTGTTGACTGGATTAGTCCCACTATGCAAGTAGAGTCTTTCGTCTTGCTTACATTTAAGGCCAGATTGTTGCTGTTGCACAAGCTTATCCTAAGGTGGTATTTATACTAGTAGGAAAAATTGAACTTTCCCTGTTCTTTTTAATAGGTGCTGTGGGATCTTTTACATCCACCTGAGCTAACTCCAACTCATGCAGATGAGACATTCCAACCCTGAATAACATCCAAATTCCTCAAAAAGTTTCAATTGCTCTAGGAAGGAATAGATCAAGACAGCTCAATACCAGCACACACTCGTCAACAAACAAAGAAAATAAATTCACCTAGATAGGATTTCCATCAAAAGAATTATAGATCCCCTAAGCTAAGGTATCTACAACCAAAATAAACAGTAGGAGAGACAGAAAAAAACATAGTCTGGTGCCTCTGCCAATAATGAGCTCTTTAGAAACCTGTCCATTAATAGGAATCTGGGCTTATACATACCTATAGAGCCCTTATCCACCATATAAACTTGTCCCCTACCCCAATCTTGCTCAGCATCTTATAAAGAAATGGCCACTCCAGGGAATAATAGGCTTTTTTGATTTCAAAAAATATGACACCCGTTTTTCACTTGATCTAAGAAAGCTCATAAATTCCATCAACTGACTTCAGTGCTTTTGCTTCTCATAAAACTTTTCTGGTTCATGTGAACTAATCTGTGAATAAAAGACTGAAGTCTATATGCTAAGACAGTGGCCATGATATTTGCATCAACATTAATTAATGAAACTGTGTGGTAGTTACCTGGGATCCTTCCATCCCAATCCCCATTAGGTAGCAACACCATTACAGCACTTGTAAAGAAGTCTGTCAGAGATCCTCTTTCTGCACTTGAGTTAAACATATACAGTAAAAACTCAATCACCTCCTCCTGAAAAATTCTAAAAAAAAATCCACATGGAGGCCATCAGCCCCCTGTGACTTCTCTGGCTTCATTTTATGTAATGCAGCCCTGACTTCCATATCTGAAATATCCCTGTTCAAGATCTATTGTTTTTCTGGACTCAGTACAGCCCTTTATCAACTTCTCCTTTATCCTGGTCAATCCTATATTTGTACGGATACACATAATAGTCTCTGACAACCTCCAAGATTTCTTTGAAATGATAGACCAGGTTACCCTCCCTGCCCAGTACCTATAAAATCACCCTATCTTTCTGCCTGTTTTTGACCCTTGCTGCTAGACACTTGCTAGTCTTTTCTCCTTCTATACCACTAAATATCCTTAGAATTTATTAAACTCTTCTTCATGGATGTTGAGTCAAACAATGCTATCTTGGCTATCAGCCATACCATCTGTTCCTTCCTCCCCCATAACTCATAAAGAGTGGTAGTAGAATCTAATTGACTTTCCATGATCCTTAAGTCCAATTTCCCACTTTACCATGCAAGAATGCTCCTTTCTACCCCATGTCCATCCTCATAAAGTGCCCTCTAACAGCATACTCAGTGGAGACCACCATAAATAACCCCTGATACTCTATGTCTTAATGCTCATGCTGGCTGCCACGACCTTGTTCAGTAAGTGAATTCCCACCTTCTTTCTTTCTTTCTTTCTTGCTTGCTTTCTTTCCTTGTATTCCATAACCATTTTCTTCTACTTCCATAGTCCCTGTGCAAATTTTTTTCTGGGGAAGTTGCAGCTTCAACATAGTATGTACATGGTCAGAGACACACCTTTGCCCAATTTCCATTCAAACCTCAAAACAAAAATCTGTCCAACCTACTCAGAAGTAAGCCCTCATTTCTAGAGAAAGTATATATGTTCTGTTGATTTAACCAATGCAAAACATCCACCTACCCTTCCAATCACTGCCACTGCAACAACATTCTGGCTGGTCTAACATTCCTCTCATAACATGCAAGTTTTGTCTCTCTTGCTTCCAGTCTGTGGCCACATTAAAATCCCCCCCCTGTAATCTCTCTTTATTGTAGTTGAAGAGCAATTGCTGCCACTTCTCATAAAAGACTGGGAAAAGTCAGGAGAATTAACACTGGGACCATAGATAGTCCTTATCTTCCATTCTTATACCAAAATCTCTAGGTTCACCTTCACCCATCTTCTTCTTATATCCTCCCTACTGTCCAAGACCTTTAATTACAAACTTCTCACCATAATAAGCCCCCAACATCAAAAGCTCACCATCTCCCATTCCCTCCTCCCTAACTTTGAACTTCTCCTTTGCATTCAGTTTACTTACTTTTTATTTATTTATCTATTTATTTGCTTTTGTTTACCGGGATGGTCCACTGAGCCAAAATGAGCCCATTTTCAGTGGAGGCCTGGGGAGAAAAGTTCCACAATGAAACAAACAATGCATCAAATCAAATACATAGATACACATACCAGTGCAGTATACTAAGACATCAATATAAATATCAACACTATAAATCATATCAATACACATATCAAAACATCAGCATGATGACATCCACTTTCAGTCTTTCCTCTCTTCTTCCTAGCCCTACTACTTTTTATGGTGTGACGTATACCACTTGCATGCCACATAACTATCTTCAAAGCTGTCCCCTCCTTCCTTCCTAGCTCTACTTCTGCCCTCAGTTCACTACCGACCTTCAACCTAGACTAGTTCTAATAAAACCCTCGGCTCCCTCCCAGATCTATGTCTGGCTGTATGAGCATAGGTATCACAGGCAAAGAATTTGTAAACACTATTGGCAAATAACATAGGGTGTGCCTGTATTCTTCCCTCCCATTGCACTTAACAAAAAGAAAAACAGACACACCACAAATATCAGCTGCCTCCACTATGTCATGACATTGCAAGATCAATATCCAAAGGTCAACCTTCGTCTAAATAACTGAAAATGAAGAAGATTTTCTCAAAGATCCTCTTATGAACAATAATCAAGAAAGAATAGAAAACATGTAAAAATGAAAATGTTGAATATCTCCTCTTACAATGGCAAACAATGAAACACCTGCAGAAGAACAAGGCAGTGTATAATACCTTCCCATTCCCTGTCACTCACAAAAGACAGCAGCTAATTGTAAATCATTTGGGAAGACAGCACATCATAGATAACAGATCATCTGCTGTGTAAATATATGTATTGCAATCTGTCTCTTATAAATTTGAGACAGCTCACTCGCTGCCAAGTGACAAAGAACCATACTGTCCCAAACACTTATGAAAATAAGAGAATAAAAAACCCTTTATAACAACATGCAAAGCAGACTGAGATAATGAATCAGCCATAGCATTCATGGAAAGGAAGGGGCATATAAAGTCTATAACAGTATGTCACTAGTCTATAACAGTATGTCACATATCCTGCACAAGCTAGAGTTGTGTGGCTATTTGCTTAGCCAAGATTTAATGGATTTGCTCATCTTTTTTTCCCTGCTGATCATTGTCCTGCATCCATGGAATCACCAGACCCTCTTTGTAGTAAAGTAGAAAAGTCGTACCTGCATTCTTCATAGTTATAAGGGAGAATGGTCTTACTTTTATACTGAAAGTCAGCCTGTTCATTGTAAGATCCACATGCCTCTACTGCACTGCAATCACTTCAAGTATTAAACAAGTCTGCACAAGGCTCACCTAAACTCCTGTCCTCAGCCTCCAGAAGTATTGCACATGAAGACCAGTTGTATGCAGATGACAATGCCATGAAGTCATCCTTTCCACACTTAGATAAGGAGCTCCAATCTTCCTGTGTATCTTGCAATGGTGACTCTCCTCTCCTACACCTATTCATCTAACAGTCCATATTTTGAGAGGATGCTTCCTCCATAATGGAACATCCAGATTTTACTGCAGCATCCACTTCTGTTCCTCTTTTGCCACACTGCTTGGCAGGTTCCCCAGGTTGTATAGGTTCATAGGTTCAGAGGTAGGTACTAGGCTATCTCCCTGAAGGCATTTATAAGCCTAGCTGGAATGTGTTGGCTTTTGCTGCCCCCTTAGATTAGTTCCCTGTGCCTCTGTCCAGCAGAACCATTATAGTGATCCCTGGGGTAAACTTTCTGTTTCCCATCCACTCATCAAGGTTTCTCTTGAAGAGGGTGAGTGAGGAGCTCTGCCTAATGTAGATTGGAATCTTGTTCCAGAGCATGGGAAGTCACTGGGACAGGAATCTATCCTTCCAGCACGTCCTATTTATTGTTGTGGAGAGGTTTAGATCCCTGGAGTGTGTGGCTCGAGGGGATATGGTTTTCTTTAGGTGGAGCATGTCCATCAATTCTGGGTTGGACATGGCCTTGTATGCCAGGCAGAGATCACCTCTGAGTAGACGGTATGCAACCGAGCACAGCTGGAGTTTCTTCAGTTGAGCTGCATAGGGCATCTGCTTGAGGCCATTGATCCTCTTGGTAAGGTACTTCTGTGGTGTTTCCAGTTGTTGCAGGTGTCTTGCAAAGTACAGCCTAAATGGGGCACTGTACTCTATGATGGGTCTGATGAGTGATGCATAGAGGGGCCCAATGACCTCTTTCGATCTGTATGCAAACCCTTTTGTGATTAGGTGGGCCACATAGAAGGATTTTCTAACCACTTTGGCAATGTGATTATCAAAGGAAAGGTTACTATCTACTTGGGTCCCCAGATCCCTTATTATGTCTTCCATATTTAGAGGGCTAACACCTATGTAGTAGTTTGTGGGTACTTTGTTTTTTCCAAAGAGGATGACTATGCACTTTTTGGCATTTAGCTTGAGGCCATGGTTTTGACACCAGTTATCTGTCTCAGTAAGACCCTTTTGGAGGATGTCTGCGTCAGCTGGAGAGTCAATTATAGCCCCTAGTTTGCAGTCATCTGTGAACTTGGTCAGCCATAATCCTCCTCTGCTTGCCTGTACCCCTGAGAAATATATGCCGAACAGGAAGGGTCCTAGGACTGAGCCCTGGGGAATGCCAACTGTAACCGGTTTAGAGTCAGACCTAGCTCCTGCAACTCTTACCATGTGGGTTCTGTCCATGAGCCAGTTGGCAACCCATCTCATGACGTAGGGGTTTATGTTCAGGCTGGTGAGCTTGTCTATAATACCTGAGTGGGGAATGGTGTCAAAGGCCTTTGAAAGGTCTAGGTAGGCTATGTGGACCACCTTTGCCTCATCTATAGCCTTGGTAACTGTCTCAAAGAAGTCCACCAGGTTTAGAAAGCATGATCTGCCCTTAACAAAGCCGAACTGGGTAGGGTCCAGTGTTTGGAGGTTCCCAGTGTCTCTGTTAATGAGATCCATGATAATGCACTCCACAGCTTTGCAGACCAAACTAGTCAGGCTTATAGGGCGATAGTTCCCGGAGTCCATTGTGGCTCCACCTTTGTGGAGCAGAATAACCGTTGCTGTGTGCCACTCTGTGGGCATGTAGCCTGTGGAGAGGCTGAGTTTAAACAGTGTGTTTAGGTGAGGGGTTAGTTCATCTTTGAGCTCGTGTAGGACGCAGCCTGGGACACCGTCCGGTCCCATTGATGCTGTATTTTTGGCTTTGGAGAGGGATGTTTTAATCTGAGCGTCTGTGATTTCAGGGGCACTATATTCTTCTGGTACAGTTATGGGCCCTTTTGGGTGAGGAGGGGGGTGAACTTTACACTGAACCTGTCTACCAGGATGTTGGCTATATCGGTTGGTTCAGTGTATTTTGTGCCATTCTGCACTAACTCCGAGCAGATCTGAGAATTGTCACTTAGATTCTTGACATAGCTAAAGAATGCCTTGTGGTTATCTTTGGAGTCCATGGCAATTTTTCTTTCGAAGCTGGCCTTGGATGATTTTATAAGGGAACATAGTTTCTTGCTGATACTGATCAGGGATGTCTTCCCTTCTTGGGATTTTACTCTTTTCTGTACTAGTTTCCTCCTTCTATTGTATAGCATGTTTATGGCAGGGGTCCACCAGACTGGTTTCCTTTTCTTGCAGGAGTGAGTTTTGGTTTTGTTTGGGATAGCACAATCCATGCATTCTTGTAGGTGCCCGTAGAGTGCATTAGTAAAGGATTTTGCAGCTTGGACTTCCCACCTTGGTCTTAACTAACGTGATGTTTGCTTTTGAAAAGTTTTTCATGGTGCTTTCTTTGACCGGGGGTGGTGGCAGAATGTGGATATCCAGAGTGATTAGTTTATGGTCAGATCTAACCAGTGAGGGGTTGACCTCCAGTGTGGAACACCAGTCGCCCATGTTGTAGATGACCATGTCCAATATGTTGTCACCTCTGGTGGGGGTGTTGACCAGTTGATCCAGGGCATTTGAGTTTATAAATTCTAGGAAATGTTGGGTAAGGGAGTTTGTACTTGAGTAGTTCTTCCAGTTAATGTTTGGGTAATTGAAATCACCCAATATCAAGGTGTTTGGTAGGGCCTTTATGTTACCCAGTGTTTCCAAGAATGCAGAGTGGGGCTCCTGGGACATGGTGGGTGATCTGTAGCAAGCTATAATTTGAATATCAGTTTTGCCCATTGTTAGTTGCACGTGGATGATCTCTGAAGCATCGTGCTGTGCCACTAACCTGGAGGTATGGGTATCCTTGATGAATATGGATACTCACCCGCCTTTTCTATTTCGGTCCAGGTTTTGTGGCCAAAATGTATGGTATGAGTTGTAGCCTGGTAGTGCTGAGGTGCTCTCTGGAGCCTTAAACTAGGTTTTTGTTACTGCACATATATTGATTTTCTCCATACCGAGGAGTGCCTCCAGTGCATGCATTGTGAGGTTTAGACTTCTGGCATTGAGTAGCATTACCCTCAGTTTTTTGTTACTTGTGCTATTTATGGCGGTGGATTTGTCTTTTGAGCCTTGCCTAAAAATGACACTATGGGGGTGGCAAGAGCCTTGGCCAGTATTCAAAAGCCTAAGGGTGACAGGTGCAAGCCATCTCTAGCAAAGCAGGGTGGCTTGTCGAGCATGTCATCCCAGGCTGACAGACATTGTATCCCCTTTGAATGACGCCAGAAACTTAGCCAATTGTTGAAATTGATAATTTTTTTTCTCTATAACATGGTATCATTCTTGGTGAGGGCAGGATGCTATTCAGGGTCAGGGTCACACCGGCCTGGGCTACGTCATCAGAGAGCTCCTCCATGTCTCTTTTCATGTAGTCCAGGGAGGTACGGCTCAGGTCATTCACACCAATATGGACAATGACAGAGTCATATTTGTACTTGTTCTGGAGTGACCTGAGTGCTTGTGTTATGTGGCAGATCCTGGTACCCAACAGGCAGCTAACAGTAACCTTTTACTTGTTCAGCCAAGTGAGAGGGACGTCAGTGTTCCTGACTATAGAGTCACCTATTACTAATGTGTTGGGTATGTTACTTTGCCTTAAGGGCTGTGATTGCATGGCACACTGGTTTTGTGAAGTATGTGTTTCATGGTTTGTGTTGGGGGGTGGAGGTTGCTTGGATGTCTGCTTTGGAGGTCTCTGTTGCATTTGCAGATTTTTATTTAGAGCCTCCAAGTATGTTTTTGTGTATTTATGTGTGTTTTTTGCCAGTGCTGGTTTCATAGGTTCATGTGAGACTGGTGGTGTGATGCAAGTAATTCCCTTCTCCTCTTGACTGCTTGGTCCTGTCTTGGGTTGCGAGTGCTTAGCCTCCAGTTTGGCTGTATAATTGCATCTCTTGCATGTATTAGTGTTTGGTGGAAGGAGGAGAGGGTTGTCTGTGTACATGAGGCAATTGTAACATTGCCTCAAAATGCCCAGATTCACCAGCTGGATCGGAGAGTACACCTGAAACTGCCCTTTGGACATGCCTGGATACGGACAGTGAACTGTTTTACTGATTGGCTGGTAAGGTTGAATAGAGAGCATTATCCTTCTCTACAGTATAGGGGGGTCTAGTGCTAAGGTTTATTACTGTTTGCTATGAGTTTTGAGCAAGTGCTGGGATGAGAAGTGAATGGTTTGAGTGCTTAAGTAGAAAGTTTGTCTAGTTCCAACGGAAAAATTGAAGAGTACACTTGGTGGAGCCGGGAATGGTTATACCCTAGCTAACCTGCGAAAATGCAGATTTTATAGCAGGGAAATGAAAGAGATAGAAATTAGCCCAAAATGGCCAATAAACTACTAATTTCTGGGCTGAAACCACTCCTCCAGGGACAGATAGGCTGCTCAAAGCTCCCTCTCCCACAGTGAACAGAGAAACTTCCTTCTATCCAAGTAAGGTATGGGCAAACACAGAAATTTGTAACACAGCTCTGAATTCAGCACTAACCTGAAAACTGGACTATACTAGCTTAGAAAGGCAGGAAAACAAGTCTATTTTTTTTGTTTTTTGTTTTTTTTTTCAGAAAATATAGCAGATACAATCAAAAAACACTTTAAATGCACAGAAATGCCTATCACACTTGAGTGTGTAGCTTACAACATTTAAAGAGGTAATTTAAACACAAAAACAACTTTGTTAAAGTGCAGGCAGTAAAATAAGTACAATACGTAGCTGAAATAAACTTTTTAAATCACAGAAACTCTAGAAAATTGGCGTTTGTGGCGGAATTAGCTAAAGGCAGCAAGAACATGCAGAAATATTATACTTAATCACTCCAAAGTCTCTCTTTTGTCTCTCTGCTGCTGTAGAACTCTGCAGGGCACCAGACAGGAGCTTGCTGAGCTGTATACTCACGCAAAAACCTCGCAAATGTGGGTTTTATAGCAGGGAAATGAAAGAGATAGCAATAAACTACTAATTTCTGGGCTGAAACCACTTCTCCAGGGACAGATCGGCTGCTCAAAGCTCCCTCTCTCACAGTGAACAGAGAAAATTCCTTCTATCCAAGTAAGGTATGGGCAAACACAGAAACTTATAACACAGCCCTGAATTCAGCACTAACCTGAAAACTGGACTGTGCTAGCTTAGAAAGGCAGGAAAACAAGTATTTTTTTTTTGTTTTTATCAGAAACTCCCTCTCCTCCTCCTTCCCAAACACTAATACATAAATTACCTGTTTTAATTTACTGTTTATGGCCTGGTGGGATGGCTAAATGGTTAAGGTGTTTGCCTTACAAACACAAGGTACAGGGTTTGAATCTCGCAGTGGATAATTGGCTAGGCTTAAATGGCTTCATAAGGCAGTTAGCCTAGTACTAACCTATAAAGCAGATAAAATCAAAAAAACACTTTAAATGCACAGAAATGCCTATCACACTTGAGTGTGTAGCCTTCAACAGTTAAACAGGTAATTTAAACACAAAAACGACTTTGTTAAAGTACAGGCAGTAAAATAAGTATAATATGTAGTTGAAATAAGCTTTTTAAATCACAGAAACTCTAGAAAATTGGTGTTTTATGCAGAATTAGTCAGTATAGTCGAGTAAAACTGTCAAAGAAACTCCCAAGATCCCTCAAGAAAGGATAAATGCTTCCTGGACAGCCCACTACTACCACAAGATCCTCTGAAACTCTTTTTCATCTCTTACTGAACCCCAGAAAAGGCAGATCTCCACTAGAAAAGAGCCATAGAATAATCCTGCAAAACACAAATTATGTTACCTTCAACGTGGACTCCATGCTGAAGGGAAGTATTGCTCAGAACCCATTCTTTGGCAGATAGAATTACTTGCTTGGGGCTTCTATAGTCATGTCTCATACTGCCAACTCTGAATCCTATCAATACCATAATCCATGTCAGGAGGAGTGCCGATGGCAGAGAAAAACTTACTATATAAAACACTGGACAAACTGCTATCCTGAACTGATTCTGTCTCTCCAAAGAGCTTGAGATTACCTCTTTTATGGCAGTTCTTCAGATCATCAGGTTTATATTTGCAGCTTGTAAATTTCACAGTGCAAATTTCTCTCTCTCTCTCTTTTTTTTTTTTTAATATTTATTGTTTTTGCCTGTGACTTAATATCCTGGTGTAAGTGCTGTACCATCTCTTGTGTTTGGGTCAAACTCTCCTGCTGATTTTGAATCTGTTTTGCAAGTCATTAGTTTCTAATGAAACAGCCTGCAATATATCCATTATCTCTGTTAACAACTCTCTCTCTGATAGCTCCTTTTTGGGATCAGTAGGAATTTCAACAAGATCTTTGCTCTGAAGACTTCTAAATTTCCAATTTTTGTTGCAGAGACTTATAAAAAAATTAAATTAACAAGAGAAGGAACTGGAGTTAGTGAAAAGTTAATATCTCTTTGTTGGGCCTAGCAGCCACCAGATCTGCAGCTTAATTTATTTATTACTGGGCACTCTTGGTTAGTTAAGATGCATTGAAAGGATGCAGGAAAAAGCAAAGTTAAAGATTAAGACTGAATTTCTTCCCTTGATTATGGTTTTGGTTCAGGCCATTGTTGGATGAAAAGGTTGTTTAAATAAAACCTAAAATGCATCTCAGAACACCTAGAAATCTCATGGCTCTCAAAAAGGCTTTTCACCTAGAGAGCCAGTTACCTAAGGCTGGCCCTGGCATATATGTATGTGCGTGTTTTGTATAGTCAGCCATTTGATTTCACTTTTGCAGACATTCAAGTCACACAAGCTGAATGAGAATCCTATGTATAATTGTTTCAAAACTCTAAAATAAAGTAATATGTTTGCTTATTTATTGATTTATTTCATGTTTTGATTTTATCAGGTATATTCCATTAACTACATGATCCTTTACACAAAGACATATGGGTTGTATTTAGACTGGCCTACATTGCTGCTTGGCATGATGATTTTTAGCCTAGATTTCATGGTGTATTGCCTGCCTATGGACATAACTTTCAAGTGTGCCTGATTTTGCTCCTAAATTTTTGTCCTTTACCTCATACACCTTGTAACTAAACAATGAGAGTTGAAGTCAATACACAAGTAGTTGCTATACATAGTTACTATACATACAGTCCAGGAGC
The DNA here is from genome assembly GCF_019279795.1 of Protopterus annectens. Classification (NCBI taxonomy): domain Eukaryota; kingdom Metazoa; phylum Chordata; order Ceratodontiformes; family Protopteridae; genus Protopterus; species Protopterus annectens. The sequence continues at coordinate 1,543,994,140 of NC_056732.1, forward strand.
CTACTGAGGTGGAGCAGCTTGCTCAGAGTCACACTGCACCTCATACCTTTAATCCTTTGTGCTCACTGACAGACAATTCCAGGCACTACAGTTAAACACTTCTTGTTCAATACAAAATCCATATTAACACAAATCATCTTATATCACCTTGTTCAAATGAATATATCAATGCAATGCAAGAGAAAAAATGAAGCACAAAAATATATTTATTGAAAAGAAAACAATTTATTTCCCAGTCCACCTGGTTTCATTCTTCAGTAGTAAGCTTGACTCCACAGTAATGCAATGGTCATAATAGCTTTAGCTGTCTTGGGGATTGAAAGCTTCATTTTAATAAATTTCTCTAGCTTCGTTTTCTCAATTCATATTATTGTCTTCTGTTTGAGTGTCATATTGAGATTCTAAGTTTTGGATCCTGCATTGGTTCCTGTTGTTGGGATAATCTCAAATGAATATATGTTAATATTTTAAACGTATCCCTTATTTTGGGCTTTTGACTTTGATTATTATTAGACTGGGTCATGATTGAAAAAGGATCAGTAAATGAGCTCATTCACTCAGATATTAAAAGAAAATAAACACATTTTACAGAAAAAAAGGTTGAGAGCTAAGACCAGTCTTGAACTAGGGTACTGAATACTTAATATTTTGATCTATTTTCTCCTCTGCTGTAGGTATGAATGGCTGGCTGATATGAAACTGAAGTGGTATGCTCTACCTGGTGTTGCCAATATGTTGTTGGAGATTGGTGGGTTGGAGTTTCCTGCTGCCCCCTTCAATGGTTGGTACCAAAGTACAGAGATAGGAGTAAGGAATTTGTGTGATGCACATCGTTTCAATCTTGCAAAAGTAAGAACTTTGGTCAAATCTAT